>NC_060188.1:63818294-64040794 GCF_021184085.1 Oncorhynchus gorbuscha
GCATTTGGAGATGACAACCTCTCTTTGGACGCACTCATCGCAATGGCCATCCATCTGGATAACCTACTTCAGGAGCGTCGGTACTCTTATCGCCTCTATCCTTCCCTCAGTGACCACTCTGTATCAGAGCCTGAACCCATGGAGGAAGGTGTCACACACCTCCCTGCGACTGAGCGATGCAGACGGTAACAGCTGGGCCCCTGTCCCCATTGTGGTCAAGGTTGGTACCAGCTTCAGCAGTGTCCAGTATGTCCCAACTTGGTATCCACCAGAGCAGAGGAACGGCCATGTGATCTTCCACCTTCTGGGGCCGGTGTGAGTATCTCATCATTTTCTGACAAACCTTTTTTAGTGTCGCTCACACTAGCTGGCAATCCTTCAGGTACTGTTTCTACAGCGCTAGTGGATTCCGGGGCCGTGGAGAACTTTATTGACCATACCCTTGTCTCCTCTCTGAACATCACCTCATACCCGCTCTCCTCTCTGTTTCCGGTTCAAGCCCTTGGGAACCGGTCACTAGGATCCGGAACCATCACACACATCACCACACCACTCACCTTCACCGTGGAGCCTTTTCATCAGGAAAACATTATTTTGTTGATCATTAGTGCACCAGCACACAAGATCATCCTTGGCCTCCCATGGCTCCAATGCCATAACCCCACCATCTCATGATCGAGGATGAGAATCATGGACTGGGCACCTGAATGCTGGAGGACCTGCTTTCCCGTCCCCTCTCGAGTCGTAGCCCCTGTGGTCTGGGACATAGATGTGGACATTCGTCAGGCTCTGGAGAGGGAATCCGGACCCACTACCTGTCCTCCTGAGCACATCTACGTTCCCACGGGATAAGGGATCGGCTGCTGATCTTTAAGTAGAGTCGCAATTCAACGGCTCAGTAACGAGAGGTATGTGGCAGGGTCTACAGTCAATCACGGACTACAAAAAGAAAACCAGCCCGGATGTCTTGCTCCCAGACAAACTAAACTCTCTATGTCCCCTATCTTCCAGGCCGGCTCGGTCCTCCCCTCCCGCTCCGTGGCTTGACGACTCAATGCGAGCTCACAGAACAGGGCTCCGGAAGGCCGAGCGGAAATGGAGGAAAACTCGCCTCCCTGCGGACCTGGCATCCTTTCACTCCCTCCTCTCTACATTTTCCTCCTCTGTCTCTGCTGCTAAAGCCACTTTCTACCACTCTAAATTCCAAGCATCTGCCTCTAACCCTAGGAAGCTCTTTGCCACATTCTCCTCCCTCCTGAATCCTCCTCCCCCTCCTCCCTCTCTGCAGATGACTTCGTCAACCATTTTGAAAAGAAGATCGACGACATCCGATCCTCGTTTGCTAAGTCAAACAACACCGCTGGTTCTGCTCACACTGCCCTACCCTGTGCTCTGACCTCTTTCTCCCCTCTCTCTCCAGATGAAATCTCGCGTCTTGTGACGGCCGGCCGCCCAACAACCTGCCCGCTCGACCCTATCCCCTCCTCTCTTCTCCAGACCATTTCCGGAGACCTTCTCCCTTACCTCACCTCGCTCATCAACTTATCCCTGACCGCTGGCTACGTCCCTTCCGTCTTCAAGAGAGCGAGAGTTGCACCCCTTCTGAAAAAACCTACACTCGATCCCTCCGATGTCAACAACTACAGACCAGTATCCCTTCTTTCTTTTCTCTCCAAAACTCTTGAACGTGCCGTCCTTGGTCAGCTCTCCCGCTATCTCTCTCAGAATGACCTTCTTGATCCAAATCAGTCAGGTTTCAAGACTAGTCATTCAACTGAGACTGCTCTTCTCTGTATCACGGAGGCGCTCCGCACCGCTAAAGCTAACTCTCTCTCCTCTGCTCTCATCCTTCTAGACCTATCGGCTGCCTTCGATACTGTGAACCATCAGATCCTCCTCTCCACCCTCTCCGAGTTGGGCATCTCCGGCGCGGCCCACGCTTGATTGCGTCCTACCTGACAGGTCGCTCCTACCAGGTGGCGTGGCGAGAATCTGTCTCCTCACCACGCGCTCTCACCACTGGTGTCCCCAGGGCTCTGTTCTAGGCCCTCTCCTATTCTCGCTATACACCAAGTCACTTGGCTCTGTCATAACCTCACATGGTCTCTCCTATCATTGCTATGCAGACGACACACAATTAATCTTCTCCTTTCCCCCTTCTGATGACCAGGTGGCGAATCGCATCTCTGCATGTCTGGCAGACATATCAGTGTGGATGACGGATCACCACCTCAAGCTGAACTTCGGCAAGACGGAGCTGCTCTTCCTCCCGGGGAAGGACTGCCCGTTCCATGATCTCGCCATCACGGTTGACAACTCCATTGTGTCCTCCTCCCAGAGCGCTAAGAACCTTGGCGTGATCCTGGACAACAAACTGTCGTTCTCAACTAACATCAAGGCGGTGGCCCGTTCCTGTAGGTTCATGCTCTACAACATCCGCAGAGTACGACCCTGCCTCACACAGGAAGCGGCGCAGGTCCTAATCCAGGCACTTGTCATCTCCCGTCTGGATTACTGCAACTCGCTGTTGGCTGGGCTCCCTGCCTGTGCCATTAAACCCCTACAACTCATCCAGAACGCCGCAGCCCGTCTAGTGTTCAACCTTCCCAAGTTCTCTCACGTCACCCCGCTCCTCCGCTCTCCACTGGCTTCCAGTTGAAGCTCGCATCCGCTACAAGACCATGGTGCTTGCCTACGGAGCTGTGAGGGGAACGGCACCTCAGTACCTCCAGGCTCTGATCAGGCCCTACACCCAAATAAGGGCACTGCGTTCATCCACCTCTGGCCTGCTCGCCTCCCTACCACTGAGGAAGTACAGTTCCCGCTCAGCTCAGTCAAAACTGTTCGCTGCTCTGGCTCCCCAATGGTGGAACAAACTCCCTCACGACGCCAGGACAGCGGAGTCAATCACCACCTTCCGGAGACACCTGAAACCCACCTCTTTAAGGAACACCTAGGATAGGATAAAGTAATCCTTCTCACCCCCTCCCCCCCCTTAAAATATTTAGATGCACTATTGTAAAGTGGTTGTTCCACTGGATGTCATAAGGTGAATGCACCAATTTGTAAGTCGCTCTGGATAAGAGCGTCTGCTAAATGACTTAAATGTAAATGTAAATGTAAACAACTTCTTTGCTCGCTTTGAGGACAATACAGTGCCACCGACACAGCCCGCTACCAAAACCTGCGGCCTCTTCTTCACCACAGCCAACGTGAGTAAAACATTTAAACGTGTTAACCCTCGCAAGGCTGTCGGCCCGGACGGCATCCCTAGCCGCGTTCTCAGAGCATGAACAGACCAGCTGGCTGGTGTGTTTACGGACATATTCAATCAATCCCTATCCCAGTCTGCTGTTTCCACATGCTTCAAGAGTGCCACCATTGTTCCTGTTCCCAAGAAAGCTAAGGTAACTGAGCTAAACGACTATCGCCCCGTAGCATTCACTTCCGTCATCATGAAGTGCTTTGAGAGACTAGTCAAGGATCATATCACCTCCACCCTACCTGATACCCTAGACCCACTCCAATTTGCTTACTGGCCCAATAGGTCCACAGACGACGCAATCACAATCACAGTGCACACTGCCCTAACCCATCTGGACAAGAGGAATACCTATGTAAGAATGATGTTCATCGACTACAGCTCAGAATTTAACACCATAGTACCCTCCAAACTCGTCATCAAGCTCGAGATCCTGGGTCTTGACCCCGCCCTGTGCAACTGGGTCCTGGACTTTCTGACGGGCTGCCCCAAAGTGGTGAGGAAACAACATCTCCACCCCGCTGATCCTCAACACTGAGGCCCCACAAGGGTGTGTTCTCAGCCCTCTCCTGTACTCCCTGTTCACTCATGACTGTGTGGCCATGCACGCCTCCAACTCAATCATCAGTTTTCAGAAGACACTACAGTGGTAGGCTTGATTACCAACAATAACAAGACGGCCTACAGGGAGGAGATGAGGGCCCTCAGAGTGTGGTGTCAGGAAAATAACCTCACGCTCAACATAAACAAAACAAAGGAGATGATCGTGGACTTCAGGAAACAGCAGAGGGAGCACCCCCCTATCCACATCGACGGGACAGTAGTGGAGAAGGTGGAAAGTTTTAAGTTCCTCGGTGTACTCATCACGGACAGACTGAAATGGTCCACCCACACAGGCAGCATGGTGAAGAAGGCGCAACATCACCTCTTCAACCTCAGGAGGCTGAAGAAATTTGGCTTGTCACCAAAAGCACTCGCACACTTTTACAGATGCACAATCGAGAGCATCCTGTTGGGCTTTATCACTGCCTAGTACGGCATCTACTCCACCCACAACCGCAAGGCTCTCCAGAGAGTACTGAGGTCTGCACAACGCATAACCGGGGGCAAACTACCTGCCCTCTAGGACACCTACACCATCCGATGTCACAGGAAGGCCATAAAGATAATCAAGGACAACAACCACCCGAGCCACTGCCTGTTCACCCTGCTATCATCCAGAAGGAGAGGACAGTACAGGTGCATCAAAGCTGGGACCGAGAGACTGACAAACAGCTTCTATCTCAAGGCCATCAGACTGTTAAACAGCCATCACTAACATTGAGTGGCTGCTGCCAACATACTGACTCAAATCTCTAGCCACTTTAATAATAAAAAATTGGATGTAATAAATGTATCACTTTATATAGTGTTTACATCCCCTACATTACTCATCTCATATGTATATACTGTACTCGTATGTATATACCATCTACTGCATCTTGCCTCTGCCGTTTGGCCAACACTCATCCATATATTTATATGTACATATTCTTATTAATTCCTTTACACTTGTGTGTATAAGGCAGTTGTTGTGAAATGGTTAGATTACTTGTTAGATATTACTGCATGGTCGGAACTAGAAGCACAAGCATTTCACTCCACTCGCATTAACATCTGCTAACCATATGTAGGTGACCAATAAAATTTGATTTGGAACATCCAGGGATCACCCATACTATTCAATCTCTCTCCAAAAAGTATTAGTGAACCACTTTGGCACAGAACATTATTCGCTATGTCAACTCCGGTTCTGTGTGTGCCCCAACGAAATCCCCCTGGCACACTCCAGCAGAGAAACTCCTTCCGCTTCCCGTGCCTCAGAGTTCCTGGTCTCATCTATCCATTGATTTTGGCACTGATCTCCCCTCTGACAATTTTCACCACCATTCATTTTATCACTCGCTGGTCTGCCTATTGCTCTCCATGTCACTGAGGCACTGTTCCAGCAGGTCTTCCGGCATTATGGCCTTCCAGAGGACATCGTCTCCGACCGTGTCCCCCAATTCACATCATGGTATGGGGAACCTTCATGGAGAAGCTCGGGGTCACGGTCTAACGGGAAGGTGGATGGGATGAACCAGGAGCTGGGCAGGTTCCTGAAGAGCCAGCCTCCCTGTGTGGAGTGCGCCCAGAATTTGTTACATCACGCTGATTTTCTTCCAGTGTGTTATGGGTTATCAGCCGGCCCTTGTTCTGTGGACGCAGGGCCAGACCGAAGATCCTGCAGTGGATGAGTTGTTCAGGCATGCAGAAGTGTGGAGCGACGCCCAGGTGAGACTCCAGCACGTCATTCACCGTCAGAAGGAGCAGGCGGATCGCCACCACAGGGAGGCTCCCGTGTTCCATCGTGTTGATCACGTCTTTCACTCTACCTCAAACAGGAACCTCTCACTCCACCTGCCCTGCAAGAAGCTGAGCCCCCAGTTTGTGGGGCCTTTCAAGGTTCTCCGAAGGGTCAACATGGTGATGTATAGATTACAGCTCCACAGTGACTACTGTATCATACCTTCCTTTCATGTCTCCCTTCTCAGGCTGGTTGTTCCTGGTCCCCTGCTTAATGTCTTATGGGCAGGTGGGACGGTAGCGATTTAGAAATACACCGGTTCCAACTCGCCCAAGCTGAGTACATAGTATCTCATAAGTTACTTGGTCCAAACATTTCAAACAACGTTCCTAATCCAACCTCAGGTATCCTAATACGTAAATAATCAATCAAATTTAAGACGGGATAATCTGTTTCCAATACCGAAGAAAAATAACACGGAGCGCGCTCCTGTTCATGCGCACCAAAATACTAGAGTCCGTCAGAGTGACACGTACAAAGAACAGCACTACTACTTAATTTCTCAAAAGAAAAACATTGACCAATTTCTAAAGACTGTTGACATCTAGTGGAAGACATAGGAACTGCAGTCTGGGATCTAATAAATCAGGGTTCCCATAGAGAAGCATTGGAAAACACAATGACCCCCAAAAAACAATTCCCTGGATGGATTGTGCTCGGGGTTTCGCCCGCCAAATCAGTTATGTTATACGCACAGACATTATTCTAAGAGTTTTAGAAACTTCAGAGGGTTTCTATCCAAATCTACTAGTTATGTGCATATCCTAGCTTCTGGGCCTGAGTAACAGGCAGTTTACTTTGGGCACGCTTTTCATCCGGACGTAAGAATACTGCCTCCTACCCAAGAGAGGTTATGGTTGTCCCCCACGACCACCCTCTGCCTCCCCTGGACGTCGACGGAGGTATCACCTATGCCGTCATATCCCTACTGGACTTCTGACGTCATGGGTGTCGGCTCCAGTACCTGGAAGACTCGGTGGGGTATGGTCTAGAGGAGAGGTGTTGGGTTCCAGGGGAGGACATTCTGGATCCCAACATCATCTGTGATTTCCACCTTCACCGTCCGGACCGGCCCTCCTCTCCCTCGAGGCCGTTCCCCCTGGCCGGTATCTTCCTGGGGCTGGAGCCGCGTGTCAGGAGGGGGCACTGTCATGTCTACTCCCGCTCCCCCTCTCCAGCTCTCGACGTCGCTGATTTACTAATCACTGGCTCTGACAAACATTATTACGCACATCTGGCACCATTGTTACGCACACCTGTGCCTCATCATGAGACACACCTGGACTCCATCACTTCACTGATTCCCTCCACTATATCTGTCACTCCCTTGGTTCCATTCCCCAGGCAGTATTGGTTATGTCTTTAATGTCTCGACGCTACTCTTTTGTATCGTTCCATGTTTCTTGTATTATTAAACTCACCCCATGCACCTGCGTCTCAACTCCCAGCGTTACACTAGGATATCAGCCATTCAAAATTGGCCATAGTGGGAGTGACCATGAGTAAAGTTTTTGTCATCAGGCTATGTCTTTTGCTAACCTTTGTTAACCTCTAAACAGGGACTAAAATGGCCTCTTTCAACCAGATTATCTCAAAAATGGTTTGTGATACAAATGTAAAAATATTTTCAAACATTCTTCCACCCAATGAAGTTTCTATCTGAGAATTGCCAGAATCTGAGGTACCAAAAATATTTTCAGCTCCCACTGGCGTGGAATCGGCCCTATAGGCTATGGATCATTTGATTGAGACCACACCCAGCGGAGAATCAATGAGTGGTGGCATCGGTAATATTTTGAGAAATAATAAGCAACTTATTCTAAAACACTGAGAAATATTGATATTGTATTGATTTCAAATGAAATTAAAGACATAGCAGTCCCCCCCCCCCCCCCCCCCAGACTGAAATTGAAAAAGCATGACCCGGTTCTGTAAATTCTGAAAGGTCCCCTAGTAGTGATTTCATACATAGCCATGAATCATAACCCAGAGGGTTAATTGTAATTCCTTAAATATGTATTGTAGTCAATGTTCTTTCGTGTCTATACCATTTTACAACCATTAACAAAACATACCTCTGGGTCTTTTTCTGAAGTATGTATCACCAGCCAAGGCTTAAGCAATTACTTGAACAAAAAAGTCAAATGTAAGATAAAAAAAAGTGTCAGTGATGAGTTTGGTCCTAAAGAAGCAAAGGCCTCATCTGTAATGGTAGTGGCAGTGGTGTGGCATTTGGATGGCTTCGGCTTCCTGAGAGAGGTGGGGGGAGGATGGGGCACAGCATCCGCACAGCATTACAATTTTAGTGTTGGCTTCGCTGAGAAAAATGTATGCAAAACTATTCATGTGCTGCTGCGGTGAGCACTGCTGCTGAGATAAACAGAGAGTGAGAGAGGCCCAGGCACTCACTCACAGATGCATCAGTCTGTGATACTAGATCAAGGTGCTTACACGCAAAGTCAATTGATCGCACTTAAAAGTGCATGAGACGATATCTGGAGATAAAGTGTTCACGTGTTAATAGCGACTGACAGGCTGTCAGGGGAAATCTGCACGCACACCATTTACTTTGTGTAGTTAGAATGTCACCAGTGTGCGATGAGCAGTACCTTGAATTTGTGCTTTAAACGGGAATATGATGTATGATGATCTGGATGTGTAATACCCAGGGAAAGTCTGCTGGATTTCAATTTCAGATCAAATCAGATGCAGTGAACAGATTTCACACTGAGATTAGAAGTATTTTATTTGTTTAGGTCAACATGGCTGGGAGATATAGGTCTATTCCTGCATCAATAGACTCCTGCCGTCCATGTCTATCCAGAGGTTGTATTCTTCTGTCAGTCTTTACTAGCTTTGCTTCTGTGACACTGCTCCCCTGCTGTGAGCCTGGGAGACTTGCTGTACTGTAGATAAAGATTTGTGACCATCTCTGATTCTACGTCTAGGCATTGTGTTTACTTACATATCTCTCATTCACTCTCTCAATTCAAATCAATTTAAGGGCTTTATTGGCATGGGGAACATATGTTAACATTGCCAAAGCAAGTGAAGTAGATAATAAACAAAAGTGAATTAAACAATAAAAATGTACAGTAAATGTTACACTCACAGAAGTTCCATAATAATTAGGAAATGTCAAATGTCATATTATGTCTATATACAGTATGTAACAATGTGCAAATAGTTAAAGTACAAAAGGGAGAATTAATCAACATAAATATGGGTTGTATTTACAATGGTGTTTGTTCTTCACTGGTTGCCCTTTTCTTGTGGCAACAGGTTAACAATCTTGCTGCTGTGATGGCACACTGTGGTATTTCACCCAGTAGATATGGGAGTTTATCAATATTGGGTTTGTTTTCAAAATCTGTGTCTCTCCAATGGGGCCTAATTTCCTGTTGAGAACTCTGTTGAAAGTGACATTCTCCCCCGCCTCAGTGCTTCACAGGACACCAGATGGAGGGATCACGATGCACTGTGTGTGTGTGTGTGTGTGTGTGTGTGTGTGTGTGTGTGTGTGTGTGTGTGTGTGTGTGTGCGTGCGTGCGTGTGTGCGTGCGTGCGTGCGTGCGTGCGTGCGTGCGTGCGTGCGTGCGTGCGTGTGTGTGTGTGTGCGTGTGTGCGTGCGTGTGTGTGCGTGCATGTTAGAGAGAGGAAGACAGAGAGGGACAGTTGTTTGATCATTTCTATTTTCACAGTATAATATGAGATCTTTTTGAGGCTTGCTTAATACTTGGTTATAACTCATCCATTCTCCATCAGTTCTATAGCAATGCAAGGCGAGAGGCAATGCCATATCCTTTCCCTGTCAATAGCAGAGCTGCACTACAGCTCTGAACTTATCAAGGTTAGGGTCAGAATATGACAGAGACCAGGGCAACAGGCATGCAGCATGCTTTCAATCACGTCCCAGGAGACACATGACATGAATCAGTGAACATACAGTCAACAAAAAAATAAACGTGTTCTTTGACACATGGTCACCTTGGTGTAGAGATAGAGAGATTTAGAATAGCAGGCCTTTTTGACATCACACACACACACACACACATGCACAGAGAACGAGAGACACACACGTTAGAGCTTTAACACAGCATGCCTTGTCAAGCTGGCCTTCAGGATCTGAGTGCCAAAATTACATGCTGCTATGCTACAGTGGATTGTCAACTAAAAAGTTTCCTTTGATATGTATAAAAAACAACCTGTTTCTACTGATATTGGATTTGGCTTATTGCGCAACACAAATTTGACTTATACATTGTACAGGCCTTCAGCTTTTACACAAAGCATTGGCCTTCTGTTTGACAGATCTAAAGGTACTATTCACTGTGTTCCTGGGTGATGCAACATGTGCCAACGATATGTATGAGCTTAGTTATACCCACAAAACTCTGCTCTCATCCGCTCCATATCCCCTGCTCTCTCTCTCTCTCTCTCTCTCTCTCTCTCTCTCTCTCTCTCTCTCTCTCTCTCTCTCTCTCTCTCTCTCTCTCTCTCTCTCTCTCTCTCTCTCTCTCTCTCTCTCTCTCTCTCTCTCTCTCCCCCTCTCTCTTTCTCTCTCTTTCTCTCTCCCCCTCTCTCTCTCTCTCTCTCTCTCTCTCTCTCTCTCTCTCTCTCTCTCTCTCTCTCTCTCTCTCTCTCTCTATCTCTCCCCCTCTCTCTTTCTCTCTCTTTCTCTCTCTCTCCCTCTCTCTCTCTCTCTCTCTCTCTCTCTCTCTCTCTCTCTCTCTCTCTCTCTCTCTCTCATGCTTGGTGGTGGGGATGAGTTGACAGCAGACAGCAGGCTGCTGCTTAACAGACAGGCTCTGAAACCCATGGCAATGTAATTGCGGTGAAGGGATAATTTGACACCCACTTGGCTATGATAACCTACAATTCTCTGGCTCTTCCTGAACCCCCACACACACAGGGTGTGGAAGCTGTGCGCTCTCTCTGCAGAGCTGTTTACATACACAACTCCAGGAAAAAGTAACAATGCAAGGCTACTGTCTGGTCTACCCACTTTTGTACTTTTCTTTTATGAAATCCATATCGAGTATGGATTATATTTCCGTATCAAAACAATTCATTGTGGGAATACCTTGCCCCCTCATTTGTGGATATTGTTTTTAGAGAAAGGTTTCATTACTGTCTACTCAATTCATGGAGACTGACAGCGCAATTTGTCACTCACAGGTTTGCGAGGATCCCATTTAAAAAAAATGCGAGAGCATCATCGCTCAAGGACAAAAAGCCTGAGGGGCAGATACCACTGACACATGGTGAAATGTTATATCGTTTTTGTCTTACTCTACTGATTTATTTGAAGAAATGAATCTACTGTCTTGGTTCTATATTTCCCTCTCTTTTCATATTGGCCTCTTCAAATTTTCATTCACGGCCTGAATAAAACATGTCGGACATCTTGTCGTCACAGAAATTACATGCTGCAAAATGGAAAGCAAATCGAAAATCTGTCCTCCATGCATTTGTTTTAGGACTATGGTGTATGTCTGTAGGCCTAGTTGGACCATGACGTCGTAAATAACCCAATACAACACACTAACTCACTCCAGATGTCATCTATTTGCCTGGATTGGAATCTCTGTTCTCAAATTCTGACAATGAGCTCAAACACTCCAGTCTTAGACACCTTTCAACTACCTATCTGTCTTACTGACCCATATCTTTAATCTTAGATACTGTAGATAGACTAAAAATACAGATGTATTGATTTCCTCAAATGATTGCATTGCAGTTACTAACCCCTATAAATGAGCTAAAATAATAAATAAGTAATCTTGACTAGTCTGCCTAATCTCAGTCCTACTGTTTTACTATTTTACTATCCCCTTGTTACTCAAATGTCAAGTTTCAAGTTTTATTAGTTGTATGTATGGAATACACAAAGTATTAACCCATCCAACGGAATGCTTACTTGCAGGTTCCATCTCGACAATGTAACAAAAATAACATGTCATAAAAGATAAGAATACGGGGGGGGGGGTGAGTGCATGTGTGCTAAGGTGCGGAGAATCAGTGCAGGTGGTCAGTCCAGTTTGAGTGTTCAGCAATCTGATGGCTTGTAGATAGTTTCTATCAGACCTCCCCGTCTGACCGACAGTAAGGGACTGAATGGCTCGAGGCTGGGGTGTGTGGGGTTCTTGAGGATGCTGCAGGCCTTCCTCAGACACTGTTTCGAGTAGATGTCCTGTTGCTCCCTCTTGACAAGAGTGGTGTTGTTGCTTTTCCGTGTCAAGTCCTCGGTGATGTGCATGTAGAGAAACTTAAAACTGCTGACTCTGCGGTCCCATTGATGTGGATTGGGGCATGTTCTGCTTCCTGAAGTCAACAATCAATTCCTTTATTTTGCTGACGTTGAGGGAGAGGTTGTTGTCCTGGAACCATAATTCCAGTTCACTTACCTCCTCCCTATAGTCTGACTTGTCATTGTTGGTTATCAGGCCTACAACCGTGGTGTCACCAGCAAACTTGATGATGGAGTTGGTGTCATGCAAAGCCACACATTCGTGGGTGAACAGGCAGTACAGCAGAGGACTGAGTTTTCCCCCCAATCCTTACAGCTTGTGGTCTGCCTGTCAGGAAGTCCAGGAACCAGTTTCAGAAGGTGGTATCCAGACCCAGGGCTCTGAGCTTGGTGTCAAGCTTGGAGGGAGGAATAGTGTTGAATGCTGAACTATAGTCAATGAACAGCATTCTTACATAGGTGTTCCTCTTGTCCAGATGGGTTACGGCCGTGCATCTGTTGGAGCGGTAGGCTAATTGGAGTGGGTCCAGTGAGCTTGAAATACTGGCCATGATGTGGGCCATGACCAGCCTCTCGAAGCACTTCATGATGACCGGCGTGAGTGTGATGGGGCGATAGAAATTTGGGCATGTTTTTTTGGGGCACTAGGACGATGGTGGTCTCCTTGAAGCAGGTGAAGAATACAGCCTGGGACAGGTCAGGGACAAGTCAGATAATATGCCCGACAGCTGATCAGCACACACTCTGAGGACACGGCTAGGGATGCCATCTGTGCCGACGGTTTTGTGAGTATTATTTCCTCACGTCAGCTTCAGAGGGCAAAAGCACCTGGTCATCGGAACAGCGAGAGTTTTCTGGATTGCTTGGTATTGTCTGCCTCGAAGCGAGCATAGAATGTGTTAAGCTCGTCTGGGATGGAGGCTTCGGTGGGCACCACACAGCTGGATTTGCCTTTGTAGTCCATGATAGTCTGTATTCCTTGCCACATGCGTTGCGAGACTGAATTGTTAAACATCAATTCAAGTTTGAGTCAGTATTGTCTTTTTGCATCCCTAATGGATTTGCAGAGTTCATACCTGCTTGCCTTGTACACGTCACAAGCCACAGAGTCATCGAGGTTCTTTCTGCTGACATTGAATGCTGCATTACGGGGTTTCAGCATGGGACGGATATCTCCAGAATTTATGGTTAGGATATGTCCAGATTGTTATTGTGGGTAGAACATCATCATTACATTTCCTAATGAAGCCTGTGACTGACAACGTACAGTATATTCCTCAATGTTGATGGTTGAGTCCTGGGTGGATGAATCTTTGAACATATTCCAATCAGTATTCTCAAAACAGTCCTGCAGCATTGAGTCTGCCCCCTCTGTCCAGCGCCTCACTATTCTCTGTGTTGGTGGCTCCCTCTTGAGTTGCTGCTTGTAGGCTGGGAGTAGGAACAGAGAGAAAAACATGTTTTAAACATACCTTGTTAAAATCACCCGTAACAATAAAGACTGCTTCCGGGTGCGAGGATTCTTTCTGGCTAATGATGTTGTATAGTTCGCTGAGTGCCGCCTCAGTGTTTGCTTGTGGCGATATGTACACAGCTGTGATAATAGCACACGTGAATTCTCTTGGCATATAGTGGGGTCGACATTTCAGCATCAGAAACTCCAGGTCAGGCGAACAGGAGCACAAGATGTTTTCAGCTTCGGTACACCAGGAATTGTTGATATGGAATTGTTGATATACCCTCCCCCTGCTCTTACCAGAAGCCGCCATTTGATCCATACGGAAATTGGGAAAACGTCTGCTTGAATAACAGAGTTGAATGTATCATCTGTAAGCCATGTCTCTGTAAAAACAAAGACACAGCATTCCGTGATGTCCCTCTGCAATTGAAGCCTTGCTCTGA
The DNA here is from genome assembly GCF_021184085.1 of Oncorhynchus gorbuscha. NCBI lineage: Eukaryota > Metazoa > Chordata > Actinopteri > Salmoniformes > Salmonidae > Oncorhynchus > Oncorhynchus gorbuscha. The sequence continues at coordinate 63,832,095 of NC_060188.1, forward strand.
GTTCACAAGTTCACATTAGCCATCGGGATACCAGGACGAGGAGGCCGTAGGCTGTTCTTTTCAGCCTACCTTGGAAATGACCTTAGGCTGTTCATTTCAGCCTACAGTACCTTGGAGTCCTCCTTTTCTTCCTCTTCTTTGTCGCTGGCGTTGCCTTCGGTCGTCTTAGTCAGCAGCAACAGATGAGCCCACTGTGCGGGGAACAAAGGATTAGTATTCCAGATCATGGAGGCTGAGAGATAAGTGTGTAGCTTCCAATTCATGATCCAGAAGTGTTTGTCGGTCGTATTGTTGCACGAACATGCTGAGCAAATAAAGTAACAATTAACACAAAAATAGCCATAAAAAAGCAAAGTTGAGCAGTAACCAGCAACCTCAACCTCAGTAACCTCAGCGCCGCCATCTTAACATTTCATTCCCACCTTCCCTCTCTCCCTCTCCAGTTCTCGTTCTTCTCTGTCACGCTCTTTTTTTCTGTGATTGTGCCAGATGCATCACAGAATAGTTTCCCCCCTCTCCCCCTCTTCCCCTCTCCTCCTCTCGTCCTCCTCTCGTCCTCCTCTCGTCCTCCTCTCTCGTCCTCCTCTCGTCCTCCTCTCCTGCCTCCCTCTTCCATTCCTCCACTCCTCCTCTCCTCTCTTCCCCCTCTACTCATTTCCTCCTCTCCTCTCCCTCCTCCTCCTCTCCTCCTCTCCTCCTCTCCTCCTACTCTCCCCCTTCCTGCTCCAGACTCAGTGAGTGGTTTCAGTTGCTGTGGCATGATGTATGACTTCATCATGGCCCTGGACTAGCCTTGCAGCCCTACAACCTCATGCTGCAATTATTGGGGAGGTAATGTCATAACCCAGGTGGGCCTGGCTTGCATCTACTGTAGCACATAGAGGCCTGGTAGACAGGGCCTAAATGAACACAATTTGTTTCTTTATAGGGCAGGCAGGTGTTCCCGGAAAATCTTTGTGCTTATATATACTGTCTCACATCCAGCACTACAGTACCTGTACCTGACTGCAGGGTCAAGAACTGAAGGCTTCTTAACTAAACTCCATGTTTGATTTTTAAAATGGCAACCTGCTTAGTGTGCGCGGTTTGGGTTGTCGGTCATGTTTTAACCACCAGTCATTTGTGTCAGAATTCTTATAGAACAGTAATAGAACCATTCTGGAGCATTTCTAGAACTGCAATAGAACAGTTCTAGAATAGTTCCAGAACCTTAATAGAACTACCATAAGCCACCTCCAATGTCGTTCTAAAACAGTAATAGAACAGTAATAGGCTAGCTGTTCCAACCATTCAGAGATTGGTTGGATGATTCATTATGTGTGTGAGTAATGGGATTTTCTAAGTATGTAACCATGGATTTCATTAATATGCTAAGCAACCTGGGCTGACTGGCTTTATCTTCACAGCTCCTCAAATCCGTTGTTCAACACCACCCAGTTCAACTGACATGCCCTGTTAGCCAATCCTATTGTACAATCCTATCCACTCCATGGACTGTAAGGTGTCAGAACACACCAAACAAGGTATTTCCGGAGAAAATGACTGGTTTGTACATGATCGTTAAACAGGTGTATGTCTTGTACATTATCTGGAGGAGCTCACAAAAATAGGATGTGTTTTTAGGGTATGATGGGATAGCAATGCTCTGCCTTCTTTATTATGTCAAACTCTTTCCTGGTCATGACCTTGCTTTTAAATCACACTCAACACAAAGTGACAAAACACACCCATGTCATTTTATGTGTGTTACTGGTGATGTCGTCAGTGTGAGCAGTAATGTACAGGGTTCTGGGCCTCCACTCAGCCCCCGCCCTGCACCGAGGTTGGTCTGCCAGCCTGCCAGGAGCATGTCAACCTGGAGGGTTTTATTAACATAACTCCAAGTCAGTCTATGAGCCAGATCTGTCACCATCCATCTGTCACCATCAATTTGTCTTCCAGACTGCCGTTCCGTTCGAGTCTGTAGTTAATTATTTTCCCGCCAGGCTCAGTGGGCCCACAATCAATGTCTTCCTTCCCAAGTTATTCATTATGCCCATACAGTCAGTGCTATCAAAGAGACGAAGAGAGGTATCCCATTAGGACACAGCTTCTCTAAGAAGCTTGCATGTAATTAGGCCCTCAGTGTGATCACTACCTACAAGGTCTAGCTACACTGAACAAAAATATAAATGCAACATGTAAAGTGTTGGTCCGATGTTTCGTGAGCTGAAATAAAAGATCCCAGAAATGTTCCAAACGCACAAAAAGCTTATTTCTCTCAAATATTGTGCACACATTTCTTTACATCCCTGTTAGTGAGCATGTCTCCTTTGCCAAGATAATCCAACCACCTGACAAGTGTGGAATATCAAGAAACTGATTAAACAGCATGATCATTACACAGGTGCACCTTGTGCTGGGGACAATAAAAGGTCACTCTAAAATGCGCAGCTTTCTCACACAACACAATGCCACAGATATCTCAAGTTTTGAGGGAGTGTGCAATTGGCATGCTGACTGCAGGAATGTCCACCCGAGCTGTTGCCAGAGAATTGAATGTTAATTTGACTACCATAAGCCGCCTCCAGTTTTGTTTTAGAGAATTTGGCAGTACGTCCACAACCGCAGACCACGCGTATGGCGTTGTATTCCTTCCAGTTCTCTGCTGCCAATGACTGGAACGAATTGCAAAAATCGCTGAAGTTGGAGACTTATATCTCCCTAACTAACTTTAAGCATCAGCTATCTGAGCAGCTTACCAATCGTTGCAGCTGTACACAGCCCATTTGTAAATAGCCCATCCAATGTACCTACCTCATCTGTTTTTATTTACTTTTTTTGCACTTTTGCACACCAGTATTTCTACTTGCACATCATCATCTGCGACATCTATCACTCCAGTGTTAATTTTCTAAATTGCTTTACCTCTTCACGCCATTTGCACACACTGTATATGGACTTTTTATATTGTGTTATTGACTGTACGTTTGTTTATTCCATGTGTTACTCTGTGTTGTTGTTTGTGTCACACTGCTTTGCTTTATCTTGGCCAGGTCGCAGTTGTAAATGAGAACTTGTTCTCAACTGGCCTACCTGGTTAAATAAAGGTAAAATAAATCAAAATATATAAAAAATGTTAGTGAGTGTCATGTTTGCTGATGTCAACATTGTGAACAGAGTGCCCCGTGGTGGTGGTGGAATTATGGTATGGGTAGGCATAAGCTACGGAAAATGAACCCAATTGCATTTTATCGAAATCCATTTATTACGGCCTAATTTATTCATTTTTATGAGCCCAAATGGAGATTAAACATCATTTAAAAAATGAAAACTTGTATTAAACCAATAACACTGCAATGTATACACCAAGGCAGACTTCATGTCAAATGTTTTGAGATTCACCCATTTGGAAAGTAGTTTTAAATACTCAATATGCTGCCATTGGAGCTAAGACTTTAGATGCCCCAGTATCTGTGTCAGATTTATATTTTTATTTATTTTATTTAACCTTTATTTAACCAGGCAAGTCAGTTGAGAACAAATTCTTATTTACAATGACGCCCTACCAAAAGGCAAAAGGTCTCCTGTGGGGATGGGGGATGGGATTAAAAACACAAATATAGGACAAAACACACATCACGACAAGAGGGACACCACAACACTACATTAGGAGAGACCTAAGACAACAACATAGCATGGCAGCAACACATGAGAGCAAAGCATGGTAGCAACACCACATGATAACATCATGGTAGCAACACAACATGGCAGCAGCGGAACATGGTACAAACATTATTGGGCACAGACAACAGCACAAAGGGCAAGAAGGTAGAAACAACAGTACATCACGCGAAGCAGCCACAACTGTCAGTAAGAGTGTCCCTGATTGAGTCTTTGAATGACGAGATGGAGATAAAACTGTCCAGTTTGAGTGTTTTTTGCAGCTCATTCCAGTCGCTAGCTGCAGCAAATTGAAAAGAGGAGCGACCCAGGGATGTGTGTGCTTTGGGGACCTTTAACAGAATGTGACTGGCAGAATGGGTGTTGTATGTGGAGGATGAAGGCTGCAGTAGGTATCTCAGATAGGGGGGATTGAAGCCTAAGAGGGTTTTATACATAAGCATCAACCAGTTGGTCTTACGACGGGTATACAGAGATGACCACTTTACAGAGGAGTATAGAGTGCAGTGATGTGTCCAATAAGGAGCATTGGTGGCAAATCTGATGGCCGAATAGCAAAGAACATCCAGCCACCCGAGAGCACCCTTATCTGTTGATGTATAAATTACATCTCCGTAGTCTAGCATGGGTAGGATGGTCATCTAAATCAGGGTTAGTTTGGCAGCTGGGGTAAAAGAGGAATGATTATGATAGAGGAAACCAAGTCTAGATTTAACTTTAGCCTGCAGCTTTGGTATGTTCTGAGAGAAGGACAGTGTACTGTCTAGCCATACTCCCAAGTACTTGTATGAGGTGACTACCTCAAGCTCGAAACCCACAGAGGTAGTAATCAAAGAAGTGGAGAGAGCGGCATTCTTCTTACCAAACCACTTGACCTTTGTTTTGGAGGTGTTCAGAACAAGGTTAAGGGTAGAGAAAGCTTGTTGGACATTAAGAAAGCTTTGCTGTAGAGCGTTTAACACAATATCTGGGGAGGGGCCAGCTGAGTATAAGACTGTATTATCTTTATATAAATGGATGAGACAGCTTCCTACTGCCTGAGCTATGGTGAAGAGCATGGGGCCTAGGATCCAGCCTTGGGGTACTCCTTTGTTGACAGGCAGTGTCTGAGACAGCAGATGTTCTGACTTTATACACTGCAATCTTTGAGAGTGGTAGCTAACAAACCAGGCCAAATACCCCTCAGAGTCACTGATACTCCATAGCCAATACTCCCACAAGAATGGAATGGTCTACTGTGTCAAAAGTCAATACAAATAGCAGCACAGCATTGCTTAGAATCAATGGAAATTGTGACATCATTTAGGATCTTTAAGGTTGCAGTGGCACAGCCATAACCTGAGCGGAAACCAGATTGCATACCAGAGAGAATACTATAGACATCAAAAAAGCCAGTCAGTTTGTCCAACACTTTTGATAAACAGGGCAAAATAGAAATGATCTTATAAAAGTTAGGATCAGCTTGATCTCCCCATTTAAATAAAATGCCCTGGCTGCCTTCCAAGCAATGGGAACCTCCCCAGAGAGGAGAGACAGGTTAAAAAGATCAGAGAAAAGGCGATGATAGGGGCTGCAACCTTAAAGAAGAAAGGATCTAAACCATCTGACCCAGATGTTTTTTGGGGGGTCAAGTTTAACCTCTTGCTCCTACCTGACACGCAGGCGTCCCATCTAGACATTTGGAAATGCAAATGCGCTACGCTAAATGCTAATAGTACTAGTTAAAACTCAAACTTTCATTAAAAAACACATGCAGGGTATTGAATTAAAGCTACACTCGTTGTGAATCCAGGCAACTAGTCAGATTTTTTAAATGCTTTTCGGCGAAAGCATGAGAAGCTATTATCTGATAGCATGTAACACCCCAAAAGACCCGCAGGGGACATAAACAAAATAATTAGCATAGTCGTCGCTACACAAACCGCACAAATAAAAATATAAAACATTCATTACCTTTGACCATCTTCTTTGTTGGCACTCCTAGATGTCCCATAATCACTATTGGGTCTTTTTTTCGATTAAATCGGTCCATATATAGCCTAGATATCGATCTATGAAGACTGTGTGATAAACGGGAAAAAATAGCGTCTTATAACGTAACGTCATTTTTTTAAATTAAAAAAGTCGCGGATAAACTTTCACAAAACACTTTGAAATACTTTTGTAATGCAACTTTAGGTATTAGTACACGTTAATAAGCGACTAAATTCATCACGAGGCGATGTATATTCTTTAGCTGTCCGTCTGGAAATAATGTCCGGGTAAATCTCAACCAAAATATCCGGTCGGAGACCTGAAGAAATGGCTTGTCTCTTCTTCGTTTGACCAAGAAACAAAGCCTAGGCAAATGACAAGACTGTTGACATCGTGTGGAAGCTATAGGTATTGCAACCTCAGCCCCATTTATTGTGGTTGGCCTTTATCAATGGGTTGAAGTGGCGGATGGATATTTCCATTTTCAGTGATCAGATTTTCCTGCGCTTTTCGATGAAACTCACGTTCTGTTATAGTCACAGCCGTGATTTAACCAGTTTTATAAACGTCTGAGTGTTTTCTATCCACACATACTAATGCATATACTATATTCCTGGCATGAGCAGCAGGGCGCTGAAATGTTGCGCGATTTTTAACAGAATGTTCGAAAAAGTAGGGGGTAGGAGTAACAGGTTAAGGAGTTCCTTTAGCACCTCAAGCTCAGTGACCACCTGCCTGGAGAAAATTTGTAGCGGGGCAGGGGAAAAGAGGGAGGACCATCAAGGTTCGACACATTAGAAGGGGTGGGAGATGAGGAAATGTTGGACAGGTGCCTGAGTCAAATAGAAATCTTGACTTAATGAAGTGGTGATTTTAAAACCTCTTTGGGAGAGGGGGCAGCATTTTCACTTTTGGATAAATAGCGTGCTCAATTTCAACTTCCTGCTACTCATGCCAAGAATATAAGAATGTAAGATATGCATATTATTTGGATAGAAAACACTCTGACGTTTGTAAAACTGTTTGAATCATGTCTGTGAGTATAACATAACTTATGTAGCAGACAAAACCCCGAGGACTAACCATTCAGAATGATTTATTTTTTATTTTTGAGGTCACTGTCTGTTCATTGGGTTCTCATGGGGATATTTCTTAGGCACTTGTTTGCAGTTCCTACCACTTCCACTGGATGTCACCACTTCCACTGGGATTTGGTTGAGGTTATTCATTTGTGCAATGAAGAAGTACGGCCAACTTGGAACTGTTGAGAGTTGGCCAAGACTTGAAAAGTAGTGTTAGTTTCCTCTCGTCCTCTATTGAAAACAGATAGATCCGTCTTCAATTTGATCGGTTATTAACGTTTTAAAATACCTGAAGTTGTATTACAAAAGTATTTTGAAATGTTTTGGTAAAGTTTACAGGTAACTTTTGAGATATTTTGTTGTGACTTTGTGCAAATTGGAAGCTGTTTTATTCTGGATCAAACGTGCCAAATAAATGGACATTTTGTATATATATGGACGGAATTAATCGAACAAAAGGACCATTTGTGATGTTTATGGGACATATTGGAGTGCCAACAAAAGAAGCTCGTCAAAGGTAAGGCATGATATATATTTTATTTCTGAGTTTTGTGTAGTGCCTACAGTGTTGAAATATGCTACTCTCTTTGTTTACTGTTGTGCTATCATCAGATAATAGCTTCTTGTGCTTTCGCCAAAAATCCATTTTTTAAATCTGACATGTTGGCTGGATTCACAACGAGTGTATCTTTAATTTAGTATCTTACATGTGTGATTTAATGAAAAAAAAATTAAAATATAATTTTATTTTTATCTGGCGCTCTGCATTTTCCCTGGCTTTTGGCCAAGTGAGACGCGACTGTCCCCCTATACTAGAGCTCAGTCATGTGCTCCTTTTCAGTAACAACCACATCATCAACATTAAGGGACATGGGCAGCTGTGAGGAGGAGGGTGAATGATAACATCCAGTAACAGTCAACAAAGAGCTATTTAAAAGTTGAATGCTTAAAACCAGCGAATCAAATTGTTTGGGGACAGACTTGGTGGAGACAACCACGCACTGAAGGTGTTCCTTGGTAAATATTGCGACACCACCACCTTTGGAAGATCTGTCTTGCCAAAAAATATTATAACCAGTAAGGCTAACATCAGTGTTCAAAACACTCTTTCTTAACCACGTCTCAGTAATGACCAACACATATGAACTGGAGCTGTGGACCCACACTTTCAATTGATACATTTTAGGTAATAAGCTTGTAGTGTTAATGTGCAGAAAACCCAGGCTTCTTCTACAAGAGCAGAAATCAGTAAAACAGATATCATTGCACAAGTCAGAATTGGGGAGCAACAGTAGATGGGCCAGAGATGTATCTAACACGCAGGTACCTCTGAAAGTGTTTTCATGTCAAAATGTGTTCGTAATCACTAAATATGGAGTTTTGCTGAGTAAATATCCTCAATTACTCCCGTTACGGCCGGTATGATTATCCGCAAAATAATTGCTTCTTTTGTCACATAAATGTCACGCCTTGGTCTTAGTATTTTGTGTTTTCTTTATTTGTTTGGTCAGGCCAGGGTGTGACATGGTTTATTGTGGTGTGTTTTTGTCTTAGGGGTTTGTGGGGTGTCTACGTAGTCTATGGCTGCCTGAGGCGGTTCTCAATCAGAGTCAGGTGATTATCGTTGTCTCTGATTGGGAACCATATTTAGGCAGCCATATTCTGTGAGTGTTTTCGTGGGTGATTGTTCCTGTCTCGGTGTAGTTTCACCAGATAGGCTCGGTCACTTTGGTTTTTCTTTTTTCTTGTTTTGGAAGAGAAGAGAACGAGCGCCATTCTCCTTGCGGAGATGGTGCTAAATACATCAACACGGTCGGTCCCTGGGATTGGGCTGGCCAACACGATTCGGTTTGCTTGGAAGGAAAGGGAGTTGGAGCCTTTAGGACGGGAATCTTTTGGAAGGATAATATTGATGGGGATTCTAAAGCTGACGGTGAAGGACGTGTTTTGTTTCCAAGGCAACTCGCTGGAGGAAGCATACGACGTGGCACTATATACAGTGGAAAAACACGATGATATCCTGAGAAGGGCAAGAGCAGTGGGAGGTGAGAGGCCGATGTGCCACTATGATATAACAAGCCTGGCGAAGAATAACTTTAGGGTTGTAACTGTCAACATTTACAACCCTTACGTTAAGGACGAAGAGGTGAGGGCTTTTATGGGGAGATACATGGATAACGTCTCCTCAGCAAGGCACCTCAAAGACTCCCTTGGGTTTTGGAATGGGAGGAGAGGCTTCCAGGCCCTCCTCAGAGAGGACCCAAAGGGACATGGTGGCTACCTCCATCCTCCTGCTATGTTCTCCCTAGGGGCGGACAGGGGGACGTTGTTTTATGCACGTCAACCCCCATTTTGCAGGCGCTGTATGGCCTACGGTCACATATTCGCCTCGTGCAGTACACGAAAATGCAGATTTTGTGCATCTGAGGATCACGAGGCGAGAGATTGTGACAAGCCTAAGACGTGCCATGGGTGTGGCTCGTCAGCACACCTGTGGCGGGGGTGCCCGGCCCGTCAGAGGTCATATGCGTCTGCGGCTGGGGGGGGAGCAGGAGTGGGGGATGGGGGAAGAAGAGGAGGGGAAGGAAGCACGCCTCATGACCAGAATTAAGGTCCAGAGGGGAAGGCCACAAGGAAGGAGGAGGAGCCAGAAGCGGCGGATGGAAGAGAGAAGGAAACGGGAGTAGGAGAACCAGAAAGAGTGGTGGAAGAAGGCAACCGAGTGGAGGAGCATGAGAGAGAAGAAAGCGAGGGAGGAGTGGTGGAGAAGGAGACGGTGGAAGAGAAAGTGGACTGGGGGAAAGTGCCCTGGTGGAAGAGATGAGGGGTATGGTGGAGGAGCTGGTGGGGGGAGGGTGGTATCTCTCCACTGCCGCCATCACCAAAGAAGGGTATGAAGAGGAGGGGCGATTGGCCGACAGTGAGGGGGAGGGGATGGCCAAGAGAGTGATGGGGGCGGGAGAAACCTTTGGGTTGCTGCTGGTTTTCCTAGGCCCTCAACTTCTGTTGGGTGGGGACACACCTAACAAGACTCAGGACTGGGTACAAGAGGAGGTGGGGAGTTTTTTGTTTGGGGACTCAGCCTCCCCAATTTTTTTCCAAACCAGCTGCAACACTGGGGAGGGGGAGGATTGTGGGGGTAGACCCAGGGTGCAGGGCACCCCGGAGCCAAACACTATTCCTGCATCCTGGGATGGTGTGATGGAGGAAGAGGGGGGGATGTCGGGATTACGGATGGTGTTCTCACCGGTAGATATGGAGCAGGGGAGCATCGGGTGAGTCTCCTGTTTATGTTTTTTTTCTGTCTGTGTTTAGAATTTGAGTGTATTACATGTTTTTATTTTTTTCATGGAGTCTAATTTTACTTTTGTTAGTTTAAATGTAAGGGGTTTAAGGGATTTTGTTAAGAGGAGGGCGGTTTTTAGTTATTTGGAGCGTGTGGGGTTTGATTTTTGTTTTTTACAGGAGGTTCACCTGAGGGATGGAGGGGATGTTATTAGGTTTAAGAGGGAGTGGGACAAGGGGGAGTCGGTTTGGGGTGTTGGGGGGGTGCACTCATCGGGGGTAGGGATTTTGTGTGGGCACAGGGAGGTAAAAGTGGAGGATTCTTTTGTGGTAATGCAGGGGAGGGTTATAGGGGTGGATGTCACGATAAGGGATTGAAATTTAGATTAGTGGTGGTGTATGGGCCACAGGTGGTGGCAGACAGGAGGGAGATGGTGGACTGTCTGACGCCCCTGTGTGTCACAAATAGGAAATTAGTGATAGGGGGGGATTTTAATACACATTTAGGAAGAGGGGGGGGGATAGTAGTGCGGGCGCCATTGCCAGGCTAATGGCTTGCCATGGTCTGGTAGATGGTGGTCTGCACACTACTCCGAAAATGAACGGTCCTACATGGCGCAACTCCAGTGGGGTTGAGCGGAGGCTCGACTATATTTTTGTACCCAGGTCTTTGGGTAAGTTGTCTGGGAGGCTGTTACCTGTTTTCTTTTCGGATCACGATGGGGTGCTCCTGCAGGTGGGGTCGCCAGTCTGCCTCTTTGGTAGGGGGTACTGGAAGCTAGATCGGGATGTGCTGGAGGAGCAGGCTTTTGTTGACAGGTTTTATGGTTTCTTTTGGAGGCTTGAGGGCCTCCGGTCCATGTGCGAGGGGGTGTTAGAGTGGTGGGAATTAGTTAAGGTGAGGATTAGGGCTTTTATAATAGGGTATTGCAAGAGGAAAAAAAGGGAGGAGAGGAGGGAGGTGGATCGTATCCAGAGGTTAATTCAACTCGAATACGAGGCAGGCAACCTCTGCAGGTCGTTTGACTGGGAGAGATCCGCAACCCTAAAGGCGCAGCTCAGGGAGTTGCAGGAGCGGAAGGCTCGAGCTTTCCTTGAGCGTGCGCATAGTGGCTTTCTAGAACATAATGAGACTTGTTCTGCTATGTTCTTTAAGTTGGTTAGGGCAAGACAGAGTAGGAAGGTAATGCATGGTGTTAGGGAAGAAAATGGTAGTATAGTTAGAAAACCAGAGGATATGGTCAGGGTGACAACTGATCATTTCCAAGGTTTATTTAAGGAAAGGGAAATAGATGTAGAGCAGGGAAATATGTTTTTAGAACACTTGTCCAGGCGGTTGCCGGAGGACATTAGAGAAGTGATGGAGGCCCAGATCTCACTAGAAGAGGTTGAGAGCGCTCTTAGGAGGATGGGAAAAGGGAAGGTGCCTGGGATAGATGGGCTGCCGGCTGAGTTTTATCTCAAGTTTTGGGGTATACTTGGACCAGCGGTCCTCGAAGTCTTGAAGGCCATCCTTGAGACGGGGGTCCCGGGGGGATCAATGGCTGTTGGTGTGCTGTCACTTTTATATAAGAAGGGGGAAGTAACAGACCTTGGCAACTGGCGGCCGTTGACCATGATGTGTGCAGATTACAAGCTACTTGCAAAGGTTTTAGCAGACCGGTTGCGCACAGCCCTCCCCTACGTCGTTCATGAGGATCAGACGTGCGGGGTAGAGGGCCGCTCTATTAGATGGAACCTAAAGTTAATCAGGGACTCCATCACTTGGGTTGAAGATAGAGGTCTGCCTTTAATGTTAGCAGTGCTAGATCAGGCGAAAGCCTTCGATCGCGTGAATAGATCCTTTTTATTCAGAGTGTTAGGTCGATTAGGATTTGGGGAGAAGTTTATAGGATGGATTCGTACATTATATGTCGGAGCGGGGTGCCGAGTTAGTGTAAATAGTCACTTGGGTGACGTTTTTGACCTCTCGTCTGGGGTCAGGCAGGGGTGCCCACTCTCGGCTCTCCTCTTCGTTCTGTATATGGAGCCTCTGGGGGCTGCCATTAGGGCAGTAGAACGGATGTGCCTGGGGGGTTATCTTTCTGTGAGGGGGCCCTGAGGATTCTCGGGGTCCATTTTGAGACCTCCGGCTCAGCGTCGCTAAACTGGAACATGCGTATCGCAGTGGTAAAGAGGAAGCTAGCAATGTGGAAAGCTAGGTATTTGTCTTTTATGGGCAAAGTCCTGGTCCTAAAGGTGGATGTGTTGCCGTCTCTTTTGTGTTTGGCGTACATCTACCCATTGCCGGCTTGTCTGAGGAGGCCTCTAGTGAGGCTTGTGTTTCAGTTTATGTGGAGTGGCAGGTGCGAGTGGGTCGCCAGGGCACGCATGATCTGTCCCATCGGAGAGGGAGGTAGGGGGGTACCACATTTCTCCCTCAAGCTGGACACAATTTTTGTTTCTTTCTTGTTAACGGAGCTTGCTCAGCCAGTGATACACCCGTCCGGTTACCTCCTGCGGGTGTTTTTCTCGTATCAGGCGAGAAGCCTAATGGTGTGGTCTAACACGGGTCCTCGGGCGGAACAGCTGCCGTGGCACTTTGGTCATGCGGCCAAGTGGCTGCGTGCGCACCCTGAGGTTGAAGTTGCCCGAGTAGGTTTAGATCACAGGCACCTGTACGAGGAGGTCAGAAAGGCAGGGAGTCCGGCGCCTGTAGTGGGCATCTCGTAAGTGGTCTGGGAGGGAGTGCAGGCGCGGGGTCTGGATAACAGGCTCAAGGACCTGAATTGGTTGAGCCTTCATAAGTGTTTGCCGGTACGTTCCATCTTGTACCGGTATAATTTGGTGCAATCCCCCACCTGTCTAAGATCCTCTTGTGGCAGGGAGGAGACTGTGCGCCATGTCTTTTGGGACTGTGCCTTTGCCGGAGTAGTATGGGCTAGGGCACGGGTGTTGTTAGGTTTGGTAAAGGGGGATTTTGTATTGACGTGGGCCAGGTTAGAGAGGGGTGTAGGGAGAGCGAGAAGGACGGATAGGGACAGGTTTCTGCTCTGGCTTCTCATGAGTCTCTTTAAACGGGGGGCTGTGGGAAGCAAGGCAGAACATGGTGAAGACAGGGAGAGATTGGGGGGTGGAAGGGATAGTGAGGAGAGTGGAAGGAGATTTGAGGGGGAGGATGAAGAGGGAGGAGAGGAAGTGGGGGCAGCATGCTGCTCGGGAGAGGTGGAAGGGGGGTTTAGGGCTGGGTGTCATTTAGATTTGTAAGAGGATAGATTAGGGACGGGGAGATAGGGAGAGGTATTTTGTAGGGTGACAGGGAGGGAAGATGCTCCCCTGAGGTTTTGTTTGGGGTTTATGTTTTAGTTTAATTAGTTTATTTAAAATACCATTATTTTTGTATGTATGTAAATTATGAGTTGTAAAGAATGAATGGTATTGAAGATAATAAATTATTTTTTATAAAAAATATTTTAAAAAGGGCTGTTTCGGTTTTTCACTTTTCATTATTTTGTCGTTTCCGCTTGTATTGTTTTTTCCTTCATTAAAATATCATGAATCATCATCACGCTGCATTTTGGTCCGATCCTTGTTCTACCTCTTCATCAGAGGAGGAGATAGAAGAGAGCCGTTACAATAAACTGAAATTAGGCAAACTATTTGAATTTTAGCAACCAGGAAATGGCAGGGAAATGTATGTATATTTGCACCTTTAATAATAGTATATTTTTCTTTTTTGACTGAAACCCCCAGAAATGTACAATCAATTCATATTGTGGAAAGCTCTTGACATTTGGCAACAAATAACCTGGGCATGGGCTTTAGCTGTCTTGTCAGCCATTTTATCTTGCATGAAGTGTTTGGACAGATGAAACCATGGTTATGAGAGAGATTTCTCATTAGATTCCATGCTTGGCTCAACCCAAAGAGCAGCCCTGCGGAGTGTTAACACCTTGTCTTGCCGGCAGAAACCTGTGAACCATGCTGCTATTGTAGTTCACTTACTGTGCAACTTTACTTATTTTTCTAAAACCGAAGTTCGGGAGAACTTTGCTCTGGAATGTGTCTAAATCTAACAGACCATTACCATTCCCTAAAAACAGGGTCACACCTTATAATAGGGTCTATTTACCCTTGTTGTTTTAAACATTTGCAAACACTCTTTTTTGTCTGGTGTTGTTGTTGAGGTAACATCCTGTCAGTCGCATTACGGGCCATTTGATTGAGGGCCTGGGGCATTATGGGAAAAGCCGGTTGATGTCCATGGACTCCTAATGATCCGTATGTGACACTACTTATTGAGGCCTTTCCACATCTCATGAAAAATTCATAAGTACTTTTGTCTCTCTCAGGTTGAAAGCTGCCGCATAATTGAATGTTATAGTCCTTTTTCTTATTCAACATGCTACACCACTTTAGTAAACGCTTTAATGAGATTGGCATAACATGATGGTTCCAGTAATAATTCACAATGCCTCCTACAATTAAATCTGCCTGTTTGAACATATGTCTCCTGTTTATGTGGTACAGAATGTTTGTTTGTGTAATGAAGGGTATAACGTTTTTGCCTGTGTTTGTATGTCTGCTTTCTGCATATTTTTGCATATTTCCATTTATTTTGAATGTGTTTTTTATTCTAAATGAATTCAAGAGGACCTCTTAGCTGTGTGTGAATCGTGAGGTCCCATTCATTTAGAAACCTCAAGTAATAAACACTGACATTAACCATTCTTAGAACTGCTTGTTGCAGATACACCAATCCCTCATCGGTCAGCTCACTATTAGAGTAATGGTAACCTCTCTCTTGAATCCTGTGACACCCCCTTCAAGGAATATCTGACCCCGGTTTAATGCTGTTTTGAAGTCGGTCAAATCCTCCAAATTAACCAAATTACATTGACAAATTTTTCCTCCTTTTCTCTTTTCTTCTCATCTCTTACCCTGCTTCCTGTGAAAACACTTCCCTTCCTTGCCTTTCCTCCTGACACACAGTGGCATGCTGGCATTCTGCAGTGTCTGACTCAGAATGGGACTGAAGTGGATAATTGTAAGCGCATGCTTTTGCCACGGAGCGCTCGTTTATCTCGACAAAGAAGAAAGCTTCATCTTGAGACTACTTGTGTAAATTACCGGCACAGCAAACCAAACAGCTCTATTGAAAAACAGATATTTACAGAAGGAGCATGTCTGTGTAGTATTGTCTGGCCCTGCAGACACACTGAGACACAATGAGACACACTGAGACACACTGAGATGCACTGACTGAGCCTCTACATATGGAGATGGATCTACAGGCTTCTCACCACCATCAACATGAGCATGTAGCATACAAGTCTCATGGGGCACCTGACTGGGAAACCACTTGACATTTGTGTAGTGTTTTATGTTATTCTGAGTTGTGTAATGCTGCAACCAATGATACAGTAGTTGAATAAAATACAAATGTATTTGTCACATGCTTCGTAGACAACAGGTGTAGACTAACAGTTAAATGCTTACTTACGGGTCATTCTACAACAATCAGATGAAAGATAAGATGAAAAATACAAAAATAGAAATAGTGGTACAGTGAATAACGAATAAAAATAAAGGATAAAAATACCATAAATATATATAGGGTGTAGAAAATAACATGGCTATAAACAGGGAGTACCAGTACTGAGTCAATGTGCAGGGCTTTGAGGTAATGTGTGAGTGTGTAGGTAGAGTCCAGTGTGTGTTGGTAGAGTGAGAGCTACTAGGTGACCTAAACTGGGACATGCTTAACACCCCGGCCATCCTACAATCTAAGCTTGATGCCCTCAATTTCACACAAATTATCAATTAACCTACCAGGTACAACTCCAAATCCGTAAACATGGGCACCCTCATAGATGTCATCCTAACTAACTTGCCCTCCAAATACACCTCTGCTGTTTTCAATCAAGATCTCAGCGATCACTGCCTCATTGCCTGCATCCGTAATGGGTCTGCGACCAAACGACCATCCCTCATCACTGTCAAACGCTCCCTAAAACACTTTTGCGAGCAGGCCTTTCTAATCGACCTGGCCGGGGTATCCTGGAATGACATTGACCTCATCCCGTCAGTAGATGATGCCTGGCTATTCTTTATAAGTGCCTTCCTCACCCTCTTAAATAAGCATGCCCCATTCAAAAAATGTAGAACTAGGAATAGATATAGTCCTTGGTTCACTCCAGACCTGTCTGCCCCTGACCAGCACAAAAACATCCTGTGGCGTTCTGCATTAGCATCGAATAGCCCCGTGATACGCAACTTTTCAGGGAAGTTAGGAACAAATTTACACAGGCAGTTAGGAAAGCTAAGGCTAGCTTTTTCAAACAGAAATTTGCATCCTATAGTACTAACTCCAAAAAGTTCTGGGACACTGTAAAGTCCATGGAGAATAAGAGCACCTCCTCCCAGCTGCCCACTGCTCTGAGGCTAGGAAACACTGTCACCACCGATAAATCCACTATAATTGAGAATTTCAAGAAGCATTTCTCTACGGCTGGCCATGCTTCCCACCTGGCTACCCCTACCCCGGTCAACTGCCCAGCACCCTCCACAGCAACCCGCCAAAGCCTTCCCCATTTCTCCTTCACCCAAATCCAGATAGCTGATGTTCTGAAAGAGCTGCAAAATCTGGACCCCTACAAATCAGCCGGGCTAGACAATCTGGACCCTCTCTTTCTAAAATGATCTGCCGCAATTGTTGCAACCCCTATTACTAGCCTGTTCAACCTCTCTTTCGTATCGTCTGAGATTCCCAAAGATTGGAAAGCTGTCGCGGTCATCCCCCTCTTCAAAGTGGGTGACACTCTGCGCAGCCGTATTCATCGACCTGGCCAATGCTTTCGACTCTGTCAATCCCCACATTCTTATTGGCATACTCTACAGCCTTGGTTTCTCAAATGATTGCCTCGCCTGGTTTACCAACTACTTCTCTGATAGAGTTCAGTGTGTCAAATCAGAGGGCCTGTTGTCCAGACCTCTGGAAGTCTCTATGGGAGTGCCACATGGTTCAATCCTTGGGCCGACTCTCTTCTCTGTATACATCAATGATGTTGCTCTTGCTGCTGGTGATTCTCTGATACACCTCTACGCAGACTACACCATTCTGTATACTTCTGGCCCCTCTTTGGACACTGTGTTAACTAACCTCCAGACGAGCTTCAATGCCAAACAACTCTCCTTCCGTGGCCTCCAACTGCTCTTAAATGCAAGAAAAACGAAATGCATGCTATTCAACCAATCACTGCCCGCACCTGCTTGCCCGTCCAGCATCACTACTCTGGACGGCTCTGACTTAGAATACGTGGACAACTACAAATACCTAGGTGTCTGGTTAGACTGTAAACTCTCCTTCCAGACTCACATTAAGCATTTCCAATCCAAAATTAAATCTAGAATCGGCTTCCTATATCGAAACAAAGCATCCTTCACTCATGCTGCCAAACATACCCTTGTAAAACTGATCATCCTACCGATCCTCGACTTCGGTGATGTCATCTATAAAATAGCCATCCGTTTTTGTCACCAAAGCCCCATACACTACCCACCATTGCGACCTGTACGCTCTCGTTGGTTGGCCCTCGCTTCATACCCGTCGCCAAACCCACTGGCGACAGGTTATCTACAAGTCTCTGCTAGGTAAAGCCCCGCCTTATCTCAGCTCACTGGTCACCATAGCAGCACTCACTCGTAGCACGTGCTCCAGCAGGTATATCTCACTGGTCACCCCCATTGCCAATTCCTCCTTTGGTCGTCTTTCCTTCCAGTTCTCTGCTGCCAATGACTGGAACGAACTGCAAAAATCTCTGAAACTGGAATCACTTTTCTCCCTCACTAGCTTTATGCACCAGCTGTCAGAGCAGCTCACAGATTACTGCACCTGTACATAGCCCACCTATAATTTAGCCCAAACAACCACCTCTTACCCTACTGTATTTATTTATTTTGCTCCTTTGCACCCCATTATTTCTATTTCTACTTTGCACATTCTTCCACTGCAAATCTACCATTCCAGTGTTTTACTTGCTATATAGTATTTACTTTGCCACCATGGCCTTTTTTTGCCATTACCTCCTTTATCTCACCTCTTTTGCTCACATTGTATATGGACTTATTTTTCTACTGTATTATTGACTGCATGTTTTGTTTATTCCATCTGTAACTCTGTGTTGTTGTATGTGTCGAATTGCTATGCTTTATCTTGGCCAGGTCGCTGTTGCAAATGAGAACTTGTTCTCAACTAGCCTACCTGGTTAAATAAAGGTGAAATACATTTTTTTAAAGGGTCAATGCAGCTAGCCATTTGATTAACTATTTAGCAGTCTTGTTTAGCAGTCTTATGGCTTGGGGGTAGAAGCTATTCATGGTCCTGTTGGTCCCAGACTTGGTGCATTGGTGCTGCTTGCAGTGTGGTAGCAGACAGAACAGTCTGTAGCTTGGGTATCTGGAGTCTTTCACAATTTTTGGGCCCTTCCTCTGGCACCGCCTGATATAGAGGTCCTGGGTTGCAGGGAGCTCGGCCCCAGTGATATACTGGGCCATATGCATTACCCTCTGTAGCGCCTTGTGGTCGGATGTCAAGCAGTTGCCATACCAAGCGGTAATGCAGCCAGTCAAGATGCTCTCGATGGTGCAGCTAATGAACTTTTTGAGGATCTGAGGGCCCATGCCAAATCTTTTCAGCCTCTTGAGGGTGAAGAGGAATTGATGTGCCCTCTTCACGACTATGTTGGTGTGTTTGGCCCATGATAGATCCTTAGTGATGTGGACACCGAGGACCTTGAAGCTCTCAACTCGTTCCACTACAGCCAAGTCGATGTGAATGGGGGCGTGCTCGGCCCTCTGTTTCCTGTAGTCCACGATCAGCTCCTTTGTCTTATTGACGTTGAGGGAGATGTTGTTGTCCTGGCACCACACTGCCAGGTCCACACTGTCAGGTCTCTGACCCCCTCCCTATTGGCTGCCTCATCGTTGTCGGTGATCATGCCTACCACCGTTGTGTCATCGGCAAACTGAGATGTGCTTGTCTGCGGGATACATACAAAATGCGTACTGTTTGTTGGTAGTGGGGGTACTGTTGGAGTTACTCAGGGACCAGAGCGATCTGTCTCATCCATACATTATAATTATATTTCTGATATTTTCAAGTGGCTGGTTGATAAGACTTGTTTGGTTCCCCCTGACGGTATCAATTAGGGTTTAGGGTTTAAGTATTCACTCTGCCCTTTGGTGACCTTTAGATGACAGACCTCATGTAACGTCAGTGCTAAATCATTGGAGGAGGCTTCCACCAAAGAGAACACCAGATCATCCTTTTGATCCTTATAATCTTTCCAAATCCCGGGGATCAACGCTTCTCCATTATGGAAATCGAAAAATGTAGGCATTCAATTCTTATCTTCCCAGTCTCTCGTGACAGGCTGTTTGGCTCTGGGGTGCCAATATTATTATCGTCCTGGAACCCTTCTATTAAGTGAGTGATTTGTGAGGTTAGTGTTTGAAGTCATGCTGTGGTTTTATCATCACTAACAATTTGGGTTTATAAGCAACTTAAGAAACACTCCCTTCTAAATGCACTGTCACCCTGAAGGTTCATTTCTGATGAATGCAGGCACCTTCCATTATGGAGAGCCTGCAAATAAATGTTTGTTGAACCTTTTCCTCTCCAATAATGCAAGTGGAAGATCCAGTGCAGGCAAGTAGCATAAAATGAGATGAAATTAAGTCATAGTATTCATTCAGTTCAGCTCTCTCTCTGGCTGTACCATACACACTCACCCACCCAATTCTACCCAGGAAACCTTGTCCCCCCAGCCCTCATCCCACAGGTCCCTTTCCCCTGCAAACATATTTCATGTAATTTTGTCTTGAAGGCTTACAAATTCTATTATAGTGATCCTGTGTGCATGGCGCAGCGCTGTAAGGAGCGAGAGGGGGAGAGCAGAGCGGCCTCCAGGGGGAACGAGACCCTAATACTAATAAACGAGCGCGACTTTGCCTTTGCCTCTCTCGCCCTGTGGGATGCGAGGGAGAAAGGGCTGAGTAATTGGAAAATATCCCTGCCTCGTATTCCAAAGAGATCCCCCCCCACCACCACCACTAACCTCCCTCCTCCGTTTCCCCCCTCCTCCCCTCGACTGCACAATGAGATATACTGTTCTCATTTTACTTCATAAAAGGCACAATTAGCGGAGTTTGAGGAGTCTGTGTGTGTATGTCTGTGTGTGTCTATGTTTGTCTGTGGTGTGTGTCTGTGTGTGTTTGTTGTCAAGGGTGAACAAAAAATGTCTGTGTGCCGCTCTTTTATGTCATGTGATCCATGGATGGGAGTAGGAGTGATGGGGGGTGGGGTCTACATGTGCCACGGAGTGCCGTCACTCTGTCTCTGTCTCAGCCTCTGCCTCCTGCCTATAATGTGTTTGTACCTGCACTGGCAGTGGTGGAAAAAGTACCCAATTGTCATACTTGAGTGAAAGTATAGATACCTTAATGGAAAGTTACTCAAGTAAAAGTGAAAGTCAGTCAGTAAAATACTACTTGAGTAAAAGTATTTGGTTTTAAATATACTTAAGTATCAAAAGTAAATGTAATTGCTCAAATATACTTAAGTATCAAAGGTAAAAGCATAACTCATTTAACATTCCTTATATTAAGCAAAGCAGACGCCACCATTTTCTTGTTTTAAAAAATTTACGGATACACTCCAACACAGACATTATTTACAGAAGATGAATTTGTGTTTAGTGAGTCCGCCAGGCCTGAGACAGTAGGGATGCCCACTTTCTTTCTTGATAAGTGAGTGAATTTGACAATTTTCCTGTCCTGCTAGGCATTCAAAATGTAATGAGAACTTTTGGTTGTCAGGGAAAATATATGGAGTAAAATGTACAGTATTTTCTTTAGGAATGTAGAGTGAAGTAAAAGTTGTCAAAAATATGAATAGTAAAGTACAGATACTTAAGTAGTACTTTTGTTAGGAGTGTGTATTGGAGGCAAAGTCAGGTGCAGGAGAGCAGAGTGTAGTGAACAGGCACACTTTTTATTCCGGTAAAAATGACAGCACAAACTACTTAAAATGTGCTCAAACACGGAACATAGACAAAAAGTAATGCGGGTAACAGCATCCAGAATATCAAAATACACGTAACACAAGCAATCCTACACAAAGATGGGGAACAGAGGAATAAATACATATGAATTGATTGGGGAATGTAAACCAGGTGTGCAGGGAACAAGATTGGCCGTAGGGAGACCGGGTAGAGGGAGGAGATGGCAAGACTTGGAGAAACGATCCACAACTACCAAGATCGTGGTGTTCCCCTGTGAGGGAGGAAGATCAGTTAGAAAATCAACCGACAGGTGTGACCAAGGCCGTTGTGGAACGGGTAAGGGATGTAGCTTACCTCTGGGCAGGTGTTTAGGAGCCTTACATTGGGCACACACCGAGCAGGAGGAAACATAAACCCTCACATCCCACCAGTACTTCCCAGACAGACAGTGCACCGTCCGACCGATCCCCGGATGACCAGAGGTGGGTGATAGATCAACTGGTCACGGCCTGTAACAAAAGGGAGACAACATGGAGATAAGGCGTAACAAAAGATATATTTATTAACTAAAGCAACTAAGGAAAATATACAATGGTGTGTGTACTCAGTAATCAGTAGTGTAAGTGAGTGTTTTACATGCATGAATGTGATAATGCAGGGTGTTGAATGATGCTGTCGCAAACAACCCAAAATCCACCAAGAAACACAACAAAATCCATAAAGGTGTCTGCATGGAGAGAGTCTCCTCCATGAATGGGGAAGTGGTGTATTTATCCTGGGAGACACCGGGCCCAGGTGTTTCCCATGTAGCTGACGACCCTCCCAACTCCGCCCACCAGCATCCTAATAAGGAAATAACAGAGAGAAAATACGGTAGACAAAGTGGGAGGGTCGTCACAGAACATAGTGAAGTCCGACGGGACACTGGAGTGGAGTGGGTTCAGTACGCAACGCTCGCTCAAAGTCCGAGTCCAGCTCCCACACGACCGGCACTACCAGGCAGGAGGCCTGGAGAATGGGAGTCTGATCCATGGGCCGTTCCTCTGTGTCATACAGCCGGGACAGTGCGTCTGCTTTAACATTCTGGGAACCTGGTCTGTAGGACAGGGTAAACACAAAACAGGTAAATAACATGGCCCACCTTGCCTGACGAGGATTCAGTCTCCGAGCTGCCTGGATGTACTCCATGTTGCGGTGGTCAGTCCAGATAAGGAAAGGGTGTTTAGCCCTCTCAAGCCAGTCTCCAAGCCTTCAAAGCCTTAACCACAGCCAACAGCTCCCGGTCCCCCACATCATGTTCCGCTCCGCCAGGCTGAGCTTCTTCAAGAAGAAAGCACAGGGACGGAGGGCACAGCTCCGATCCCAGCCTCTGACACGTCCACCTCCACTATGAATGCCAAAGAAGGATCCGGATGGGCCAGCACGGTAAACAGAGCTCACAGCTGCCCAAAAGCCCTGTCCACCTCAGCCGACCACTGCAGACGTACAGGACCCCCTCGTCGGCAGTGAGGTAATGGGAGCAGCCACCTGGCCAAAACCCCGGATAAATCTCTGGTAGTAATTGGCAAACCCTAAAAATCGCTGCACCTCCTTTACCGTGGTGGGAGTCGGCCAATTACCCACGGCTGCTATGCGGTCACTCTCCATCTCCACCCCTGATGTGGAAATGCGATACCCTAGGAAGGAGACGGACTGTTGAAAGAACAGGCATTTCTCAGCCTTGACGTACAGGTCATGCTCCAACAGTCAACCAAGTACCTTGCGCACCAAGGACACATGCTCGGCGCGTGTAGCGGAATATATCAGAATGTCATTGATATACACCACTACACCCTGCCCATGCAGGTCCCTGAAAATCTTGTCTTCGAAGGATTGGAAGAGTGATGGAGCATTCATCAACCCGTACGGCATGACGAGGTACTCATAATGCCCGGAGGTGGTACTAAACGCAGTATCCCTCCCGGATACGCACCAGATTGTACGCACTCCTGAGATCCAGTTTAATGAAGAAGCGCTCACAGCATTGACTCAATCGCCATGGCGATAAGAGGTAGCGGGTAACTGTACCTCACCGTGATTTGATTGAGACCTCTATAATCAATGCACGGTCTCAGACCTCCATCCTTCTTCTTCACAAAAAAGAAACTAAAAAAACTCAATCCCTGACGCAGGGATTCGGAGAGTCTCCATAGCCACCGTCTCCGCCTGTGAGAGGGGATACACGTGATTCCTGGAGATTTATCGCACAATCCCCCCATAGATGGGGTGGTAATTGAGTCGCCTTCTTCTTACAGAAGGCGAGAGCCAAATCAACATTTTCTGGGGGAATGAGACCTGGTTTGGACTTTCCACCGTGGTAGCACCAATGGAAACCCTTACACACCTCCCCGAGCACTCTCGCGACCACCCCGTGAGAGCCCTCTGTTGCCAGGAAATGGTGGGGCTATGACGAGCCAACCAGGGAAAGCCTAGTACCACGGGAAATGCAGGAGAGCCTGGACCCCAACGGTCGACTATCCAGAGCGTAAACCGGAAAAGGTCTATTCACAGGAATAATGGGGATCCCTAAACTAAGTGCTAATGCTCTGTCAATAAAATTCCCTGCTGTGCCTGAATCAACGAGCGCCTTATGCTGGGAATGCGGGGAGAACTCAGGGAAACAAACCGGTACAAACAGGTGCACAACAGAGGACTCTGGATGAGAGTGGTGCATACTCACCTGGGGTGACGTCAGAGTGCCCTGCCTGCTGCCTCGACTACCAGAGAGACCAACCCGACACCGACCAGCAGTGTGCCCTCTGCGGCCACAGATGGTGCATGTGAAGGCCCCTCCTCCAGTCTCCCTACGTGTAACCCCTCCCAACTCCATGGGCACCGGAGCGGGAGTGCTGGGAGATGGAACCAACAGAGCCCCCTCAGGACATCCACGGATGACCAGCAGGTTATCCAACCGAATGGACATATCCACCAGTTGGTCAAAGGTGGTGGTGGCATCCCTGTAGGCTAACTCCCGTCGGACGTCCTCACGTAAGCTGCATCGATAGTGGTCGATGAGGGCCCTGTCGTTCCATCCTGTTCCATCGGCCAAGGTCCGGAACTACAGCGCAAAATCCTGTGCGCTCTTCGTCCCCTGCCTCAAATGGAAGAGTCGTTCACCCGCCGCTCTACCTTCGGGCGGATGGTCAGAGGCGGCCCAGGAAACGGAGGGTAAACTCCTCAAAGTGGTCCAACGCCACGTCTTCCTCTCCCCACAAGGCGTTTGCCCACTCCAGAGCTCTCCCCGAGAGGCATGAGACGAGGGCGGATAGTCTCTCCCTTCCTGAGGGAGCTGGGTGAACAGTGGCCAGGTATTGGTCCAGTTGTAAAAGGAATCCCTGGCACTGTGCGGCCGTCCCATCATACTCCCTGGGAAGAGAGAGACGTATTCCACTGGAGCTGGATCCAGACTGGACCGTAGAGATAACCCTGGTTGAGCTGGTCGAGGTCCGGTCCACGGTCTGGACAACTCGATCCATCATGGCACCGAGATGATGTAGCATAGCTGCGTGATCCTGGACTCGTTCCTGGACTCCTCTGACCGGTGTACCTGCTCCTGCTGACTCCATGGTTCGTGTAGGATTCTGTTAGGAGTGTGTATTGGTGGTGAAGTCAGGTGCAGGAAAGCAGAGTGTAGTGAAGAGGCACACTTTTTATTCCGGTAAAAATGACAGCACAAACTACATAAAATGTGCTCAAAAAGTAATGCGCATAACAATATCCACAATATCAAAATACACTAACACAAACAATCCTACACAAAGACATGATGGGGAAAAGAGGAATAAATACATATGAATTGATTGGGGAATGAAAACCAGGTGTGCAGGGAACAAGACAAAACAAAACCTTATTTCCCCCTGTCTTCAGACTGAGCACCAAGCAAACCCACTCCAGACAAATCATTTTAGAACATGCTAACAATCATAGGGGTGGCAGGTAGCCTAGTGGTTAGAGCGTTGGACTAGTAACTGAAAGGTTGCAAGACAGAATCCCAGAGCTAACAAGGAAAAAATATGTCTTTCTGCCCCTGAACAAGGCAGTTAACCCACTGTTCCTAGGCAGTCATTGAAAATAAAAATGTGTTCTTAACTGACTTGCCAAATTAAATAAAGGTACAAAAAAACTAAAACAAAAAAAACAGTGACAATTCTACACCTGATTTCTTTCCCCGGTATCATCTGGATATATGCAGTACTCGCAGGTTGCATGGTTTCTGTTCATGTGTTATGGATTCTCTGAAATGAAATTGACTCACATGTTGACAGTTTTAGAATATTCAGTACTTCAGCTTCAGTAATTCAGTATTTTATCTTTGTTGATTGAACTTGGGGGTTGATGGTAATATAGTGAATAAAGAGAACAATTGCAACATGCTGAATGTGCTGCATTCTACAGTGGAGAATGGTGGGAGGAAGAAAGAGATTAAAACATAATGTGTTCAGTTTTTAGGTCAACCGTCATCCTCAATATCCATGATGCAATCTACAGTTACTTGAAAGTCATGTTGTATTTTGGTATCACACTGTTGAAGGTACACACAAGAGGAGGAGGAGAGGTTTTTGTCAGTGTGTTTTCTTCTCCTTGTTACATTTTATCTCTGGCTATATTTGGAAGCTGTCTTGGTGTATTTGCACTGATGACAGATATGGAAAATGCTTCACTGTGCTGGGAACTAAGATGAAGTTGAAAAGCACATAACATAAGTGTATCAACTTATTTATGGAATTGAAAGAAAAATGGCACACACATTTGATCATATTATCTCTTAGAGCTGGAGTTGTCTAGTGAAAAGCCATTCTCATCCTACAGTTCTTAGGAAGGGCTTCAGACAGACTCAAATCTATTCTTAACCCTGAGTTACAGTGCTTGGCAATTATACAGTATATCGACCATCTTTAGTGTTCTCCTCCTTCTGCTCCCATTCATTCTAATACCAATTTAACATTTATATTTTACATTGTAGTCATTTAGCAGCTGCTCTTGTCCACAACAACTTACAGGAACAATTAGGATTAAGTACCTCGCTCATGGGCACATCTGCAGAGTTTTCACCTATTCCGCTCCAGGAATCAAACCAGCAACCTTTCGGTTACTGGCCCAACGCTCTTAACTGCTAGGCTACCTGCCGCCCAAGTTCATTGTAAGAGAATGAGCCGATAGACTTGTGATTGATGTGATTGATTGTGTGAACCATGGGAAGTAACACGAGCAAAGAGGATTTTGACAGGCCCCATACATCAAGATTTTTCTCACTATGCCTGTTAATGTCACTACTACAAGCTTCAGGGTGTTCAATCATATTGATTCATATGGGTGACAATTAGGTTTTCATTGAGCAGACTTGTGGGATACATTACATTCCATTGCATTGCATTGCATAAGTGCAAGACTGTGTAATCTGATCTGATTTTAGATGTAGCCAGGCTAGCTAATGTACTAATCCAATGATTTAATATAACATCAACCTTGACGGTTGATATTCACTCTAAGGTCAAAGGTATTGAGGATCTTCATGTACAGTACAATTCTTCTCCCCTTGAGGCATACATAGAAACACCATTCATAATTCATCACCACTTTGGAACAATAGATCATATTATATGGCTCTTATTAGTTGTTAATAATTAGCCTTCAATTCATGTATTAACATGCAGTTTAAGGTCATTAGGCACTTGTTAGTCCTTTAGGGACTGATAGTTAGTCATAAATGATGAATATTAGGCTTCCCCACTGTGATTTAACCACTCAAATCCTTACCATACATTAATAGTTGCGACAGCATATACTGGGGCCAGAGTGTGTACACTCAGAGCCATGTTGTTCTGCATGGTAACAGAGCAGGGCGAGAGGCATTTATAAAGACTAGGGTGTACACAGTGGAAATAATAGTGGC
This sequence comes from Oncorhynchus gorbuscha, assembly GCF_021184085.1. NCBI lineage: Eukaryota > Metazoa > Chordata > Actinopteri > Salmoniformes > Salmonidae > Oncorhynchus > Oncorhynchus gorbuscha. The sequence continues at coordinate 63,859,073 of NC_060188.1, forward strand.
TATTACCAGGCTTAGAAACAGAGGGCTTGGGGGTAGAGAGATGAGCCCATTCCATCCAGCATTCATCCAGCTCTTTGTTACTGTATAAGTGCCATACATACGAATTAAATAGCTGTTTAAATTGTATTGTACTCAACTCATCTCAACCTCAAGTGAGATTCCTGCAGATCAAGAGAGAATAGGGATAGTTTAATGAGAGACGTGAGACAAAGAGATAAATCCAAACATCTATTTGTAAATCTCATTTAATTACTACCATCTGCTGTGTGGTTGCGTCACCAAGGAGAAAGAGAGAGACGGTTTTGCTTTCATTATAGCTTGGCAAAACACATAATGCTATATTGTACATGTACATATATACATGTTAGTTTGCATATGTAGTTTTCTGCTAAGTGATTACATAATGTTGGTATTTCTGGCGACCAGTTGAGTTAATCTTTTTCATTAAACATACTGTAAGCTATAAGTCTGAGGGTTAATACTGTTACACCTCATCAGCGAGTATTGTATGTGTTTCACATCGCTGGGAGCACTTGAAAGAAGAGGTGAGAGCTTTGAATTCCTCACACATCACAAAGTGATAGTATGGGGTATTCGGTTCAGTCTGTTTGCTGTTTCTGCCTAGAGCAAGAAACCTCCTCAGGTAAATGCATTTCAAAGCACTTCTTCACTTTTCTTTATTTCTCTTCTCCTCCTCACAGTTTTTTAAATCTGCCTGTTGCTTTCTTTTCCAGAATAGAATGTGTGTGTCTGACCTTGGTCATGTCTAGATAGTATTTAGTCTTGGCTTGATTAAATATACTGAACAAAAATCTAAATGCAACATGAAAGAATTTCTAAGATTTTACTGATTTACAGTTCGTAGAAGGAAATCAGTCAATTTAAATAAATAAATGAGGCCCTTTATCTATGGATTTCATGACTGTACAGGGGTGCAGCCATGGGTGGGCCTAGGAGGGCAGCCAATCGGATTGAGTTTTTCTCCACAAAAGGGCTATATTACAGACAGAAATACCTCTCAGCACCCCCTCTCAGACGATCCCGCAGGTGAAAAAGCCAGATGTGGAGGTCCTGATCTGGCCTGGTTACACGTGGTCAGCGGTTGTGAGGCCCGTTGGATGTACTGCCAAATTCTCTAAAACGACATTGGAGGCGGCTTATGGTAGAGACATTAACAATAAATTATCTGGCAACAGCTCTGTTGGACATTCCTGCAGTCAGTATCCCAATTGCATGCTCCCAACTTGAAACATCTGTGGAATTGTGTTGTGTGACAAAACTGCACATTTTAGAGTGGCCTTTTATTGTTCCAACACAAGGTGCACACCCCCCCCCCCCCCCCATAGATGGGAATAGAAGTACTCAGACTGGACACTCTTTGAGCCGTACCCCCCGTGCTGAGCCACACTCTGGCTGCATCATTATGCCTGTAGGCTAAAAATACAGTGGCTCTCCTGATCCCTAATTCACACAGGACCAGCCCACAGTGCTGCCACCACCACACACGAGCACCATCACCACGACCATGGCTCTGTGTGCTAGCTATCAACATGTAGGCATGTCATGTTGGTGAGATAATCACACTGCTGGTGTTTTGGGCTTTAAGCTGATTGACGTTATAATAAGATAATGATAGGCTATCATCATGAAATGAATAATACCTTCATCACCAATCATATTAGATTGAATGTGATTACTCTTTAGAATTAAGATTTGGATTGAGTCTGTATTTGATGTTTAATCCTATTCATTTATTTCTTAACACATGGCTTTTTTCGGTGCAGGTTCCATTTGAGCATTCAGAACCCATGACTGACTGGAACAGGAAATCAATCATGTTCAACTGGCATCATGGTGACAACGGCTCCACTGATCCACTGATTGAATATGGAGGATGGGGCTTTGAGTCTTGAACAGAACATCAATACAGAAACCATAGGAACACATGGAGGGATTCATTAATACACTATTCATATATATATAAGTGGAACCACTGAGAAATCTTTAAGAGCTATTACAAGTGGCAAATGAGATGTTTGGGTAATCAAGACTGTGAACGATATTGGTATGATTGACAAACAAGTAATGGAAGTAAATGTTCTTCATTAATTATGGTTTTTAGAATCCATTTCTGCACTTCAGGGAGATTAAATCAACACTTGGCTTTTCACAGCTCTCTCTTACAAGGTAAGGACAAAAGCTGCTACTCTCAAAACAATGTTTGAATATATATTTGTTGTACCCAAATGATACATTGCATAGACCTGGAATAACTACAACCTTGCATAATCATGTTTGGTACTCTAGGCAGTAGCATATCAACTGAATACATTACTGTGGCCATAATGAAGAAGTTGCTTGGGAGATTCTCAGCATCCTTAGGTTGTGGTTACCGGTAAGCCCAAGCGAGCATGAAACATTGGAGGATTCATCATTGTATATCCTGGGGATATAGAATATATGACTTGTATTTCATGTATTTGAAAGGGACTTGTTTAGACCTAAATAAAATAAATGACATGGTTGTCATTTACCTTTGAGTAATATAATTGCAATATTCACCATGATAAGGAATTATTTCATTGTTTTCAATATTCATCATAATTTATCTAATTGGGAAATGCGATCTTTATTTGATTTTTTTTACTCAACTAAATTAGATTTACATGAACTCTGTTTCCACCACCACCCTTGCTGACTTACCTGACCCACCAATGACCAAACACTTCAGATAGGTTAAAAAATTATTTTTTTAAATTTCACCTTCATTTAACCAGGTAGGCTTGTTGAGAACAAGTTCTCATTTACAACTGCGACCTGGCCAAGATAAAGCAAAGAAGTTCGACACATACAGCAACACAGAGTAACACATGGAGTAAACAAACATACAGTCAATAATACAGTAGAAAAAGTCTATATACAGTGTGCGCAAATGAGGTAGGATAAGGGAGATAAGGCAATAAATAGGCCATGGTGGCGAAGTAATTACAATATAGCAATTAAACACTGGAATGGTAGATGTGCAGTAAAAGTAAAATGTAATGTGACACAGTATCATGAGACCCGGCCAGTGTTCTTTTTCAGTGGGGTTTGACAGGGGAGCAGAGTACAGTGAGATTGTCCCTCTGTCTCTCCCTGGAGAGAACCTAGCCCTGTTACATAACCTGTGTGATAATCTGACACTTAGGTCCATGGTCTGTATGCCGACGATGGATCTGTCAATAGCACTGAATGGGTATCAGGGTGATAGCAGCATAATGCTCAATACTGACTGACTGTTTCCCCCTCTGCCTTTACTCCAGATCCATATAGTCAAGACACAAGAGCTATAGACATACATCAGAGTCGACATGCTGGTGTGAGGGTTAATCAAAGTTTATTTGTCACATGTGCTGAATACAACAGGTGTAGGTAGACCTTACAATTAAATGCTTACTTACAGACTCTAACCTATAGTGCAAAAAAGGTATTAGGTGAACAATAGGTAAGTAAATATATAACTACAACAGTAAAAATAAAAATAACAGTACCGAAGCTATATATAGTAGCGGGGCTATAAAAGTAGTGAGGCTACATACAGACAACAGTTAGTCAGGCTGATTGAGGTATTATGTACATGTAGATATGGGTAAAGTGACTATGCATATATGATAAATAGAGAGTAGCAGAAGCGTAAAAGAGGGGTTGGCGGGTGGTGGGACACAATGCAGATAACATGGTTAGCCAATGTGCGGGAGCACTGAAGTGACTATGCATATATGATAAACAGAGAGTAGCAGCAGCGTAAAAGAGGGGTTGGGGGGGGGGGGGACACAATGCAAAACATCCGGGTAGCAATTTGATTACCTGTTCAGGAGTCTTATGGTTTGGGGGGTAAAAACTGTTGAGAAGCCTTTTTGTCCGAGACTTGGCACTCCAGGTACCGCTTGCCATGCAGAGGTAGAGAGAACAGTCTATGACTGGGGTGGCTGGGGTCTTTGGCAATTTTTAGGGCCTTCCTCGAATTATTAATTAATTGTACATGTTGTTTGGGATAAGATCCAGGTTTTATAATGAGTTTTTAAAATAGTGGTGGCTCTTTATGTGGTTACGAAGGGCTGGAATCATCACATAGGGTCACATAACAAGTGTAAACTCAATAAGATGCAGTTTTATGTATTTAAATATACAAAGGATTGTTTTGGCAGCTAGGCTGAGAATGTACTGTCCAAATTTTGAGTAGACACTGTAACACACCTTTTGTGGTATAGTAGGCTAGACATAGAACATTCATAAGTAGGCTATAACTTTATCTGGCTTATTACAGTTTCAACCGACAACATTACATGAGCGTATAGTTTTGACGGTTCTCCTTACAACAACGAAACATACCAGATTCCATTGACAGCACTATTTGCGCCGAGGAAGCGCATACCCTGTAAAGCGGCACTGCGGCATCGCCATATCAATGCGCCCGGTCCTCAAGCACTGACTGGGAGAGAATAGCGCCTTTGCTTCCTTACCGGATTTATTTGTTAGTTACATTTTTCCTTTTGTTTAATCTTTTATTGACCATTCGTATCCGAATACCAGCGACTTGCCCGGACGGTCCCCACTTGCAAGGGTTTGCATTTATTGGTTTTGCATGACGTGTCTTGGAGAAAAAGAGGCTTGCTTTGTGTGTTAGTGAAAATAAGCGGAGAGCTGGAGCAGGAGGGGAAGCAGTGCCAGTCTCTGTTGTAGGCTGGACTGGCCACGGAGCGTGAGATACTGACAGAGAGACAGACAAAAAAGGACTGAAGGAAGACAGGAAGATAATGTGATAACAGCACGGGACGAGAAAAGGGAAGGCGAAAGAGCCAAAACAGCTTTTAAACGATTTACTAGAGCTATGTTGTTTGCATGTCATTAGGGGGAGTGTTGGCACGGGGCATCAGGTTAAAGGGATAGGGACTGGGAAATAGCTTAGGACCGTTATAAGAAAGGCTGAATTTAGCTTATAGGGCTAAAACAAGGACAAAACTGCAGCATAAACAGGGCTGGGATTTTTGATGGTTTAGATGCGCCCTTATTACGCACCATCGGTCCAAATAAGCCACATTTGCGAGCCATTGTAATGTGCTGATGTGCAACATTTGCCACTTGCAGTCTAGCTGGCTATTGGTATATTACAGGTTTTACTCATGCTACTTTCCATTGCAATCCTTGGACAATTATATAATTCAAAGTTGAAGATGGTGGTTGTCTATGACATATGATTATTATGGTGTGTCTGGTTATGATGGAGCTAGGCAAGGTGTGTTCCTACTGTCTGTCTGTGGAACGGTTCATCCAGCAGCATTGGGGGGGGGGGGGGGGGGGGTTATGAAATTTGGAGTGGCTTGGATGAGGCTAGACTAGAGCATGCCTGTGATGTTTGGTGTATTCAATGATGGATAGACTACCGTTTTGGTGATGTCATGTACACTTAGTATCTAAATGGGTTTTGGTATTGTAGATAGTATTCATAGAGTACATGTTATCTGTATCTTTGCCATACAGAGCAGATTAGAAGACTGAGAATGAATGTTTGTGTTAAGGAATGATTGAGATGACACACTGTTGAATGTGTTGTCATCTGTATGCTGTCTGAAACGCATAGCATGTAGCATGACTAGAATGGCAATAGGTTAATCACATAGACTAGCCTATTATGACTGAACACATTAACTTTTGACTTATGGTGGTCCAAATGTAAGTGCTTTAAGATCAATTGTCAGTTAATGTCTCTGTCATCATACTAGATCTAGGAGAGAGCATTGTTTGGCAGAATCCTCATCTCAAACCCTCAAGGACAGACATCATTCAATATCTAGTGTTGGATGTTATGACCAATGTGTTTATATGGTTTACATGAGGTTATCTATTTGAAGAAATTCATTTGGAATGTAAAATTGTGACGAAACTAGTATATTCTAAGAATCAATTACCTTGTAGAAATATTGCATAATGGGTAGGCCATTCAATAAATAGATTGAAATATGCATAATGACGAATACACACGACGGCGAAAAAAAATACATGGTATACTTAATGGAAAAGGTATTTTCACAGAAATGTACACTGAATCAGGGTTTTATGCGCCTATATGGAGAGAGTGTAAATTATAGGTGGGATTGGAAGTGTTCACAAAGGCAGGTGTCGTGGTGACTATGACGCTTATATACATTGTCTCACCTCTGGTGAAAGCACAGTGAGTTTAGAAATTGAGACATAATCGTGTGATGATCAGGCAAGCTGGTGTTCTATATGCAGTGAACAGAACCCGAGATGATAACCACAGCAGGCCTATTTTTAAAAGGTCCACATATATAGGAATAGGCTTAACCAAATAGAGAAAATTCCCCTACATTTATACATGTAAGAATGCTTATTTCATTAAAAGTACAGGATAGAGTAAAACCACAGGGGAGAACTATAGAGACAGTATTAGAGAAGGAGCACTTTGAAACACATAATGATCTCAGCCACATAATGATTTCAGCCTAATGATTATGCATTGTAAAAGAAAGAATGACAGTATAGTGAGAAGTCTGAAGCTATATCGTAATGAAACATTCATTTATGTTGCATTATGTAGACTGTTAACAACCCCCTGTACTGTATTATAATCTTCCTACCTTGAGAGGATGGCTCATTGACTTAATGCATTCGACATTAAGGACTGCTGCTGACTGAACATGTTGCAAATGTATGCTCTCTATCTCTTTGACTTTCAGGAGAGAGAGCTGGCTGACTGGAGCATGTGAAGAGGGAGGATTCCTTCAGGAGGATCAGGATGTGGCTTTTTACAATTGGTTCGCCATGGCAAGACATGTCCAGTGATCAGACATTCTTTTCCAGTTAAAGAGTTTTCTTATTTTTTTTTCCTCTTTTTGAGTTGTCAGTCTGGTTTCCACGTCTAAACGACAATTTTACCCTTTGTCTATTAGTGGATTTCATGGACGACCGTTTGGGATCTTTGCTTTGGAACCTGCTGCTGGGCTTTCAATGACTCAATGCATTCTCTACTCCAGCCTATGCCCTTTGGATATTATCTGATCGTTTACTCGTCATTGGATTTCATGCACTGAGTAACTATACGTACTACTTGTTGGATATTGTTAGGAAATATCTGTTGGTATTTCTTTCTGCTGGGAGTTCAACTGTGCCAGTGAGTGCCCTTGACAGGGTTGATTATCTTCTCTGCTAGAGGAGTCTCTAGGTGGGCTTTTCCTCTGAGGAAATGGATGGCCCTCGGTCCAGTGGGCTCCGCAAAAAAGAGGAAGTCTAAGTCCGAGAGGGATCGGGGACGAAGATCAAATGGGACAAGGAACAATAACCATGTGAGGGGGGGCTGTGTGGGGCTCCGCTTCTCCTCAGATTCGGAGAGGGAGGAAAGAGTCAGGAACCCCTTTTCTTCCCGTCCGAAGCCCCCCAGGAGAAAGAGAAAGGAGTCTACGTCTGCTGAGGAGGACATCATAGATGGCTTTTCTATCTCTGGTTTCATGACGCTGGAGGAGCTGGATGTGAGTAACTCCAGGCTGATGTTACTACTTCTTCTATTCTGACCTGCGGGGGGGGGGGGGGGGTGGTGGTGTCGATGTGTGATTTTAGCATATCCTCTCTGTGTTTTGCCATCTCTTCTAGATATGGCTGTAAGGGTGTTTTAGCACGTAGTCCACTTTAAAATAACCGATCTCAGTCCTCTTTAAAAAAGCAAAATACGCAGTTCTCTTTGCATTCACGCTGTTGCCACTTCACCTTTTTTTAGGTCTGAATTCTATTTGTCTTTGCATTCACATTACTATGTTTAGAAGAGAACCAATATATTTCTACAACATTCACTCAATGCACTCTGGGTAAAACAGGACAAAGCCATTCCATCAGAACAGCTTGATACAGCTTGATATACCTACTTACGTTTTGGAAGCTAATAGATTGCATTTAGTTAAAAGATTACACATAATTATTGTATTCATAAGATAATATTAACATGTAAATTATAATTGGTAACAGATTAAATACCAGTAGAGTAAATGCAGATTAAATAATGCTGTAGTCTTCATAAAAAAATGGTATTCCCTTTAAGATCTAGAGTGGAGTTTGTACCCTATGTTGTGATTCTCGCCAAACCCTCCCTAACCCGGACGACGCTATGCCAATTGTGCATCGCCCCACGGACCTCCCGGTTGAGGCCGGTTACGACAGAGCCTGGGCGCGAACCCAGAGTCTCTGGTTTCACAGCTGGCGCTGCGGTACAGCGCCCTTAACCACTGCGCCACCCGGGAGGCCATAAGTGCGTGAATTTGACTATTTTTCTGTCCTGCTAAACATTCAAAATATAACAAGTACTTTTGGTTGTCTAGGAAAATGTATGGAGTAAAAAGTACAATATTTTCTTAAGGAATGTAGTGAAGTAAAAGTAGTCAAAAATATAAATAGTAAAATAAAGTACCAATACCCCAAAAAACGACTTAAGCAGTACTTTACAGTATTTTTACTTAAGTACTTTACACCACCGCTAATGTGAAGGTGTTATGGCAGGGGAAATGGTGTTGCAGTAGTCTAGTCTGTGGTGCAGGAATAATGACAAGCGAACCTGGAGAGCTTTGTGTTCACATTGCCCTTAAAAAGGGAACCAGACCATGGAATTCAAGTGAACCGAACTCAGATCAGTTCGGTTCCCTTAAGGACTCTTTTAAGGAGTCTGAGTTCCTTTGGAGTGTTCACACTCAACAACAAATTAAGTGAACTGCACTGAGTTCACAAAAATTGGCTGAAAGGGACCAAGTGTGAAATCACCCTTAATCTCTTGACACTATGTGAAGAGAGGGTTGTTATTGTCTCCAGTCCCAATCGCTCTATCTGTATTACTGGACTGGCCTTGCACTTGGCTGAGCTCTAGCCTGCATATTTCTGTTGTGAGCTGGATTCCAACAGATGTGACGATTCAGCCAAAACGAGACAATTCAGCCAAAGATCTATATCTCTGTCACAGAGCTTGTGTTGTTGAGCACTATTGTGGATTTGTTTTTATAAGAACGTGCCAGACAAAGGCTTACAGTACGAGGAATGGCTTCCAAAGGTTCTAGAAGGTTTCAGAATCCAGAACAGGCCAGTAGTGGATCTCATGATTATTTATTTGCCTTATTTTCTGTGGAATAAGCTCCTCACATGTACAACAGTATGTATAGCCTAATTAGGAATATATTAATCATTCATTTCATTCCACTTGTTTGAACTTGTATTCCAAGTCAAACTTTATTTGTCACATACACCGAATACAACAAGTGCAGACCTTACTGGGAAATGCTTACTTAAATGCCCTTAACCAGAAGGGGGGTTAGGGTTCCCATTTGGGAACCCCCCGCCCCCCCACGTTCAGCTGGAAGGTGGCGCATGGAACGCAAAAATATTCCTACAAATATTTAACCTCCACACATTAACAAGTCCAATGGCTCAAATGAAAGATAAACACCTTGTTTATCTACCCAGCATTTCAGATTTCTAAAATGTTTTACGGCGAAAACATAGCACATATTTATGTCAAACCACCACCGAAGACACAGCTAATTTGCATAGCCAAGTTGAAAAAAATATGCAATCAACAAACGCAGGATTAAAAGAAAAATAATTTCACTAACCTTTTGAAATCTTCATCAGATGACAGTAATATAACATGTTACACAGTACATTTATGTTTTTTTCAATAATATGCTATATATATCCATAAATCTCTGTTTACAATGATGCATCGTTCAAAAAATGCTACTCAAATGTCCTGAGAAATGACGATAGCTCCGGCAGATAACGTCAGCTAATAAGGAATATACATCATAAACTTTGACTAAATATGCATGTTCTACATATATATAGGAAGATATACTTCTTCTGAATGCAATCGCTGTGTTACATTTATTTTTAACGTTACAGGTTTCGTTCACTAGGCTATACTATGAGTCGGCGCTCAAAAAGTAGCATTATAGCTCCTCTATCTTGGAGTCCACAGAAACCCAAATTTACCACATAAATATTCCCTTACCCTTTGCTGTTCTTCCATCAGAAGACCTGGAAGGAATTATACTTACCAAAAACAGCATTTAGTTTTGCAGTCTGTGTCTTTCGGTTCTCAAAATAGCCACATTTCGGTCGAAATGTAGGCAAAATTCAAGTGGATGCGCACCAAAACGTCGAAAATATATATTATATGTCGAGTAAACTTGTCAAACTATGTTCATAATTAAGTTTTAACATGTTATAAAGGTGTACAGCAATTGTGAGGACGAAGCGAAACACACGTCTTTTAATCGATCCTGAAGAAAAGACTTCACCGGAGCAGAGCGCGCATAATCGTACACTTTATTTTCGCGTGACCGAGACCTTTCAGCACGCTCAACGTCTCGTGAGCGCGTGATTCTCACAATGAGAAGCCCCATTGAAAGCAGGCTTCGCGCTGAACACGTACAGACTATTCCCAGAGCTGTAGTTGTTTGGGAATTGCGTATACGATGACGTCAAAGTTGGGCTAACTTTTTCCATGACAAGAGAGACTTTGGGAGAATGCATGCCCTGAGACTTCTGCTTTACATAGAGACAAAATTTAAACGGTTTTAGAAGCTTTAGAGTGTTTTCTATTCGCTAATACTTTTTATATGCATATATTAGCAACTTTTGACAAAAATGTATCCTGTTTTATATGGGTACCCAATTCCTCCAGAAGGGGCAGTAAACAGGGGTAGGCTTAACAGGTTAAAGTCCCCGGCCACTAGGATTGCCACTTCTGGATGAGCATTTTCTTGTTTGCTTATGGCCTTATAGAGTTGGTTGAGTGTGGTGTTAGTGCCAGCATCGGTCTGTGGTGGTAAATAGGCGGCTGCGAATAATATAGATGACAACTCTCTTGGTAGCTAGTGTGGTCTACAGCTTATCATAAGGTACTCTACCTCAGGCAAGCAATACCTCAAGACTTTAATATTAGGCATCGCGCACCAGCTGTTACTGACAAAAAGACACACACCCCAACCCCTCGTCTTACCAGACGTAGCATCTCTGTTCTGCCGGTGCATGGAAAATCCTGCCAGCTCTATATTTTCTGTGTCCTTGTTCAACCACGACACAGTGAAACATAAGATATTACAATCTTAATGTCCCGTTGGTAGGGTAATCATAGGTCATCAAATTATTGCATGTTAGCAAGAAGAACGGAAGGCAGTGGGAGTTTACTCACTCTTCCACGGATTCTCAGTTGGCAGCCCGATCTGCTTCCTCTTTTCCTCTGTCTTTTCTTCGCACAAATGACTGGGATTTGGGCCTGTTCCCGGGAGAGCAGTATGTCTTTCTCGTCGGACTTGCTAAAGGAACATTTTTTTTCCAGTTCGTGGTGAGTAATCACTGATCTGATATCCAAAAGTTATATTCGTTCATAAGAGACGGTAACAACAACATTATGTACAAAATAAGTAAAATAATAAGTTAAAACAACGCAAACAAAATAGCTCAATTGGTCAGGGGCGTGTCAAACTTTAGCAATCCTCTTCACCACCATCTTATTACAATGTTAACTACGGTTGAAGTCAGAAGTTTACATAAACTTAGGTTGGAGTCATTAAAACTCATTTTTCAATCACTCCACAAATTTCTTGTTAACAAACTATAGTTTTAGCAAGTCGGTTAGGACATTTACTTGGTGTATGACACAAGTAATTTTTCCAACAATTGTTTACAGACAGATATTTCACTTATAATTCACTGTATCACAATTCCAGTTGGTCAGAAGTTTACATACACTAAGTTGACTGTGCCTTTAAACAGCTTGGAAAATGCCAGAAAATTATGTCATGGCTTTAGAAGCCTCTGATTGGTTAATTGACATAATTTGAGTCAATTGGAGGTGTACCTGTGGATGTATTTCAAAGCCTACCTTCAAACTCAGTGCCTCTTTGCTTGACATCATGGGAAAATCAAAATAAATCAATCAGCAAAGACCTCCCCCCAAAAATTGTGGACCTCCACAAGTCTGGTTCATCCTTGGAAGAAATTTCCAAACACCTGAAAGTACCACGTTCATCTGTACAAACAATAGTACGCAAGTATAAACACCATGGGACCACGCAGCTGTCATACCGCTCAGGAAGGAGACTCATTCTGTCTCCTAGAGATGAACGTTCTTTGGTGCGAAAAGTGCAAATCAATCCCAGAACCATAGCAAAGGACCTTGTGAAGATGCACGAGGAAACAGGTACAAAATAATCTATATCCACAGTAAAACAAGTCCTATATCGACATAACCAGAAAGGCCGCTCAGCAAGGAAGAAGCTACTGCTACAAAACCGCCATAAAAAAGCCAGACTACGGTTTGCAACTGCACATATGGACAAATATCTTAATTTTAGAAGAAATGTCCTCTGGTCTGATGAAACAAAATTTGAACTGTTTGGCCATAATGACCATCGTTATGTTTGGAGGAAAAGGGGAGGCTTGCAAGCCGTAGAACACCATCCCAACTTAATATATATTGAAGCAACATCTCAAGATATCAGTCAGGAAGTTAAAGCTTAGATGCAAATGGGTTTTCCAAATTCACAATGACCCCAAGCATACTTCCAAAGTTGTGGCAAAATGGCTTAAAGACAACAAAGTCGAGGTATTGGAATGGCCATCACAAAGCCCTGACCTATAGAAAATGTGTGGGCAGAACTAAAAAAGCGTGTGCGGGCAACGAGACCTACAATCCTGACTCAGTTACACCAGCTCTGTCAGGAGGAATGGGACAACATTCACCCAACTTATTGTGGGAAGCTTTTTGAAGACTACCAGAAATGTTTGACCCAAGTTAAACAATTTAAAGGCAACGCTACCAGATACTAATTGAGTGTATGTAAACTTCTGACCCACTGGGAATGTGATGAAAGAAATATAAGCTGAAATAAATAATTGTCTCTACTATTATTCTGACATTTCACATTCTTAAAATAAAGTGGTGATCCTAACTGACCTAAGACAGGGCATTTTTACTATGATTAAATTGTGAATTTTGAAACTGAGTTTAAATGTATTTGGCTAAGTTGTATGTAAACTTCCGACTTACATTATTTTCAATGACATTATTATTATTATTATTTGTATTTTTTTACCTTTATTTTACTAGGCAAGTCAGTTAAGAACAGATTCTTATTTTCAATGACGGCCTAGGAACACTGGGTTAACTGCCTGTTCAGGGGCAGAACGACAGATTTTGTACCTTGTCAGCTCGGGGATTCGAACCAAACACTCTAACCACTAGGCTACTCCGCCGCCCCAGTTATATCATTACTGTAGGCCTATACTTGTGTTGTGACTGGTGAGCCTTAATTCATGGATTCCTTTCCTACTACTCCTCTGCAGTATGTGTTTCCAACACAATCTTTGTGCTTTGTCATGTAAATCAAAACCTATACATACATTACAACAACATTAGCTTTCCTAACAGGTTAGATACTTGTATGAAGTAGGCTGTAAGAACCAAGTGGGCAAAACCTGGTTTAAAAGACAGTATGTATGTCAGTTTGATGTATTTTTATGTCTTATTCTGGTTGGAAAATTACTTTTTTATTTTACTTATTATTACTGACCAGAATATGCCGTCTTTTTCTGACCACCATATTAATTGTGACCTCTATCTGACCTGCAGGTCATAATTCTGACCACTATATTATGTGCTACATTATGTAGCCTACTAGTCATAGTTAAGACCTCATCAGAACCTGTTATTGACCACCTGACTACAGCTTATTACTTGCACTTTTAGAAAAAAGGGTTCCAAAAGGTTTCTTCTGCTGTCTCCATAGAATAACCATTTTTGACAACTGACACCTCTCCTTTACACGTTCTCTGTTCTGCCTCACACTTTCTCCGCATCTGGGTAGAACTGTCAGCATCATCCTCCATATAAGGGCCATCTTGAAGAGTTCTGTGATGGGTCAGATCTGCAATGAACAGAATCAGCGCATACGATTTTATCAATTTGAGATTTAAATAAAAAACTAGAAAATGAGGACATTCCTGAATATATTTTGTGGGCTAAGCTGGCTAAAATAATTTCCATGGTACTAGTTGAAGAGTTTTGTGGCGGTTCTAGAGATGTCTTGAAATAAGAGCAACTTGCTCATATACATACTTTGCGTCGTCCTCCACCACGGCGGTCAGGGGCATATTTGAGGACTTTTCTCAAGGCCCAAACACATCAACCTCCTGAGTTTTGTGGCTTTTCATGACACTTACTGTAAGCACAAAAAGAGAATAAAATAAATTTACGATTGGAATATTGTGGGCATGCAGGACAAAACGGAACAGTAACGCACAATAAAATATCCATAACAGTCAAAATCTACAAGAAAATTCTCATTGTGTATGTCAAATGTCTCTGCTGCTCACTTACTTTCCAATTACAATGGAGCACACACCACACAAGGGGTAGCAAAGGCATGTTTGTTCCTCCGTCCCTTCATATTAAAGTGGGAAAATAATTAATTGGTCATTAATCTGCAAAATTTTAAGAAAGAGGATATAAAAATTAGACACTAGTTGGATAATGAAAATGTTTAACCCCTCTCTAAATGACCGATCTCCAAAATCCCAAAGACGTTGTCCCGGATAGAGGTTCCCCCAATTGAGGACAGCTTGGCATTCTTTAAAAAATACTGTAAAACTGTGCAAAAAATTCAAGTATGTGTAAAGAGCCAGTCTATTTTTTTATCTTTCTCTTTTTCAAAAGTTGTGTGTCTTTCATCTCATTCCCGCAACAAACATGAAGACAATGTGCATACCAATTGCTTCCTTTTGTCCTCATTGGTGAGGCTATCCTCCATGACCTCAAACTCACTAAGCACGGCAGCTGGATCTAAAGCTATACTGAACGAAAATATAAATGCAACATGTATTTTGGTCCCATGTTTCATGAGCTTAAATAAAAAATCCCAGAAATGTTCCATACGTGCAAAAAGCTTTTTTCTCTCAAATTGTGTGCACAAATTTGTTTACATCTCAGTTAGTGAGCATGTCTCCTTTGCCAAGATAATCCATCCTTCTGACAGGTGTGTAATATCAAGAAGCTGATTAAATGGCATGATCATTACAACTTTACTGGGCAGATGGCAGTGGCATTGTGGGTGAGCGGTTTGCTGATGTCAACGTTGTGAACAGAGCCCCGTGGTGGTGGGGTTATGGTATGGGCAGGCAAAAGCTATGGATAAAGAACACAATTGAATTTTATCGATGGCAATTTGAATGCACGGAGAAACCGTGATGAGATCCTGAAGCCCATTGTTGTGCCATTCATCCGCCACCATCACCTCACGTTTCAGCATGATAATGCAGGCGCCATTTTGCAAGGATCTATACACAATTCCTGGAAGCTGAAAATGTCCCTGTTCTTCCATGGCCTGCGTACTCACCAGACATCACCCATTGAGCATGTTTGGGGTGCTCTGGATTGATGCGTACGACAGTGTGTTCCAGTTCCCGCCAATATCCAGCAACTTTACACAGCCATTGAAGAGTGGGACAACATTCCACAGGCCACAATCAACAGTCTGATCAACTTTCTGCGAAAGAGATGTCGCGCTGCATGAGACAAATGGTGGTCACACCAGATACTGATTAGTTTTCTGATCCACACCCCTAACTTTTTTTAAAGGTATTTGTGACCAATAGATGCACATCTGTATTCCCAGTCATGTGAAACCCATAGATTAGGGCCTAATGAATTCATTTAAATTGACTGATTTCCTTATATGAACTGTAACTCAGTAAAATCTTAGAAACTTGTGTTTTATATTTTTGTTCAGTGTAAATCTGTCACCTGTAGTTGTTTCTCTGTACTCTAACTGTTAAATTATGTTCCTTAAGTCGGTCAATAAATACAGGACCCTTTTCTGAAACCCTTACAACAACAAAAAAATACACTATTTGCTTATTTGTTGTGCCATTTACTTTTCAGGAGAAGACTTAAATATGATATGCAGTTCTTACTTTCAGAAGAAAATAGAATGTTGCCTCTGAGCGGAGAAGACTACCTGCAACAATTATTCGCCTATCAGAAAATGTGTTTTTGTTTTGATAGACCTATGATCCCAGCGTCTCATACACGTGATGAATTCTGAAGTTGAAACGTTTGTGGTGCAGGAATAATTGCACTGGGGAACATACAGTATACCGTGTGGAGGCCTATTTCCATTCATTATGTGAATTATATTTGCCAAGCACCTCTTCTTCCATTATTTTGGATATCTTTCTATGCTCATGCGTGTCCCCAAAGGCAAGACCTGAATTATTGCATTTTGACTGAACCAAAATTGATAGCCTAAATGTATGTGGACCTAAACGTGCCACATTTAAAATGTACTTGTGAAGAGGCAACTCTGGGATGCTGGCCTTCTAGGCAGAGTTCCTCTGTCCAGTGTCTGTGTTCTTTTGCCCATCTTAATATTTTATTTTTATTGGCCAGTCTGAGATATGGCTTTGTCTTTGCAACTCTGCCTAGAAGGCCAGCATCCCGGAGTCGCCTCTTCACTGTTGACGTTGAGACTGAAGTTTTACGGGTACTATTTAATGAAGCTGCCAGTTGAGGACTTGTGAGGTGTCTGTTTCTCAAACTAGACACACTAATATACTTGTCCTCTTGCTCAGTTGTGCACCGGGGCCTCCCACTCCTCTTTCTAGTCTGGTTAGAGACAGTTTGCGCTGTCCTGTGATGGGAGTAGTACACAGCGTTGTACGAGATCTTCTGTTTCTTGGCAGTTTCTCGCATGGAATAGCCTTCATTTCTCAGAACAAGAATTGACTGACAAGTTTCAGAAGAAAGCTCTTGGTTTCTGTCCATTTTTAGCCTGTAATCGAACCCACAAATGCAGACGCTCCAGATACTCAACTAGACTAACAATGTCTACACTGTATTTCTGATCAATTTGATGTTATTTTAATGGACAAAAAATGTGTTTCTCTTTCAAAAACAAGGACATTTCTAAGTGACCCCAAACCTTTGAACGGTAGTGTTATGTTGTAGCCTATTTCACTTCATCTGAGGGGTTAGTGTTGTGCCCGCCATCGGTTGAGACACTGCATACTCTTAAATACAGGGTGGGTGTCATTTTTTGGCTGATAAATGTACAAAAATGGGAATAAAATTGAAATATCAACTTTCAAATGGTACCACAAAGATGAATGGAAGTCCACATATCAGAGAATGTTGACTTGAATGGGTATGTCTATTGTTTTAAATTATGCTGTCAATCTTTCATAGGAAACCTATTGAAGTAATTGAGATATATAGATAATAGAATACACATTCCCATATGTCGTTCGACGGTGTGTGTACCGGCGGCCATTTTTGTGGTAGTGTTCTGTAGTAAAAAGTTCAACTAAATTTCAATGATGTTCCAGCTAAATTGCGGTGGTTTGAATGAATAGGTAAATTCTATGATTGAAATGACACCCACCCTGTATTCAAGAGTATGCTGTGTCTAAACTTATGGTGGCACAACATAAACACCTCAAATTATGTAAATTAGGGTCTAATATGCAAAAATGTTTTGGGGGGGACTTTACATGTTTTAAGATTATTAACGTTAAAGGCTAAAAAAAAATAACCATTTAGTCTGACAACCCTTTGTGAAAGCTTTTAAATTATATCAAACTCAACCGTTAATCTTTCCAATGATGAAGACATGGATGTCTCATGGTAGGGTGAGGTATGCAAAATGTGTCAACTTTGAGCACCTCTATCTCCTGAATGTTTTGGCATTTTGGTCTAAAAAGCCACTTTCTGACCACTTCTACCATGGGAAAAGGCGCAACGCTTCCTCACCATTAAAAATGCATTGTTTTATTTAAGCATGGTTAAAAGATGAAAGTTTCAGCTTTCGATGGGGCTTCATCAGAATCTTTTCCTTTTTCAATGGTTACATTTTTTTGGGTGCACCTCGACTCACGTTGGTTGAGCACACTCCACTTCTTTCCACTTCTACCATGGGCAAATATGTATGGTGTTTTATGTTCAAATCAAAAGGGGTGCGGTCAAAAAGTGATTGAAATCAAATGGAATGACCCGATAGCGGTACACTCTTTCTCCAGTGGGCTTTGTATAAGTGCAGGGTAAATAACTTGTCTAATATAATAATATAATAATAACACACATAATAACACAAGAGAGACATTACTGATAGTATTCCACGTTAATACTTTACTGGAGAAGTTACTTCTCAATACCACTCAGTCACTATGTATCCCCACAGTTCCCACAGTTCATAGCCTACATTCCCTACAGAGTAATGTTTTTCTCCCCACACCAAACCCTTTTTGGTTTCAATTTGAGAGGGAATTGCACAGCATCAATATGCAAAGGCAGCTCTCTAGTCTCAAATGCATTCAGAAAGGTGTTCTGTTCTCATTCATTGAACCAGACCATTGAAATCAAGATGTTCCACCTGCACATACAGCTGCAGCAGCTGTCCTTTACAAGTGAACTATCTGAGGCAGGCGTAAGGCGTTCTATAGAGCCTGCTGCCGAGTGCCTATTGTTAGAGGAAAAGGGAGGAGGCTTGAGCTTGCAGTTGTGTATAACAACGAACACTCTGAGAAATTACAAAATGATTAAGCTCTATCTCTCAAACCCTGATCCCACTGCACTAAACTGCAGTGTAATCGTTTCCTTCTCTTCTTTCCCCACCCAGATTCAATATTACTCAATGACTGCACCGCCAACTGACACTGTAAAACCAAATGACTTGTTCATTGTGTTGTAGGCTTTTCATCCGAACACACACGCTAAGCTTCATTTGGTAGAATCTTTTCCAATAGGCCCTGTACAATCAAAGGAAATCGATTGCGAGGTGAAATTCACAGCCCTTTCTCTCAATGAAGACTTTGGGCTAATGTCCTTCTCCAGCGCCTCATTTGAGTTTTCCCATTTAGCACAGAGTATTATTGTAAGGGGTAAAAAGCAATCAGTGTAACCTATAGTACTGAATAATTGAAGGAGAATATATACTGAACAAAAAATATAAACAACATCCCAATGCTGGATAATTAACAATTTATAAGTAACAATTTCAACTATTTTACTGAGTTTTTTTATTTTTATTTTACTAGGCAAGTCAGTTAAGAACACATTCTTATTTTCAATGACGGCCTAGGAACAGTGGGTTAACTGCCAGTTCAGGGGCAGAATGACAGATTTGTACCTTGACAGCTCGGGGATTTGAACTTCCAACCTTTCAGTTACTAGTCCAACGCTCTAACCACTAGGCTACCCTGCTGCCCCGAGTTACAGTTCATGTAAGGAAATCAGTCAATTGAAATAAATACATTTGGCCCTAATCTATGGATTTCACATGACTGGGAATACAGATATGCATCTGTTGGTCACAGATACCGTAAAAAAAAAGAAGGTAGGGGGCGTGGATCATATAACCAGTCAGTATCTGGTGCGACCACCATTTGCCTCATGCAGCGTGACACATCCCCTTGGCATAGAGTTGATCAGACTGTTGAGTGTGACCTGTGGAATGTTGTCCTGCTCCTCTTCAGTGGCTCTGCGGAGTTGCTGGATATTGGCGGGAACTGGAACATGCTCTGGATTGACGTGTACGTCAGCATCTCAAACATGCTTAATGGATGACATACCTGGTGAGTGTGCAGGCCACTAGGAACTGAGACATGTTCACCTTCCAGTTATTGTGACATGGGGTTGTGCATTATAATGCTGAAATATGAGGTGATGGTGGCGGATAAATGGCATGACAATGGGCCTCAGAACTTTGTCACGGTATCTCTGTGAATTCAAATTGCCATCGATTAAAATGGAATTGTTAGTTTGTTGTCCATAGCTTATGTTTGCCCATACCATAACCCCACTGCCACAATGGGGCACTCTGTTCACAACGTTGACATCAGTAAACCGCTCACCCACATTGACACCATACACGTGATCTGCGGTTGTGAGGCCAGTTGGACGTACTGCCAAATTCTCTAAAACAACGTTGGAGAAGGCTTAGAGGAATGAACAATAAATGATATGGCAACAGCTCTGGTGGACATTCCTGCTGTCAGCATGCCAATTGCATGCTCCCTCAACTTGAGACATCTGTGGCATTGTGTTGTGTGACAAAATGGCACATTTTAGAGTGGCCTTTTATTGTCCCAGCACAAGGTGCACCTGTGTAATGATCATGCTGTTTAATCAGCTTCTTGATATGCCACACCTGTCAGGTGGATGGATTATCTTGGCAAAGGAAGACTGACAGGGATATAAACACACTTGTGTACACAAATTGAGTGAAATTGACAATTTCTAGGATCTTTTATTTCAGCTCATGAAACATGAGACCAAAACTTTATACATGTTGAGTTTATATTTTTGGTCAGTGTATATGCTCATGCTCTTTTTCAGTTATGTGTAATTGAAATCAGAACATGTGGCTATAGGTCTAGCATGGGATTTATTTTATACATCTTGCTTGATTGTTTTCTACTCAATGTCAATGGAATCAGCATTTAGTTTAGCAAGAGGCCTATCGCTTTCCCGTTGGGGCTTTACACGTTCAATTATCTTCAAAGCCATCACTCACTCTGCTGTTGCAACAAATACTGCCAAGTCCCTGTGAGCTGATTGCTACTTTAGAACTATTTTGGTTTTTTTACACACACAAATTGCCAAACATTTCTCCTGAAAGACTTGAGGGTCAGAATAACTCCAGTAACTTGGTACTTGAGCATTTACAGGTGGTAAATGTGGGGATCAGGATGCTCATGTCCATGCAGTGGACTCAAGTCAGTATGCTGTGATACTATTGTCACTACTGGTGAGTGGGCTCTCTTCATCAGATTGGCGTGTGTTGTGAAGGGCATAGTTTATTGACATGTTGTATACAGTATCTTTAACTTACTCAATATTACAGAACTGTTTTAAGGGCAACAACAAAGTGTGAAAGGCTCAAATGGAAAATACGATATTATGATGAACATATTATTAACTGCTACGGGATCGGTGTCCCTATACCGATGGTTGAGCTAATGTGCGCTAATGTGATTAGCATAACGTTGTAGGTAACGGCTAACTTTCCAGGACATAGACATGTCTTTATATGGGCAGAAAGCTTAAATTCTTGTTAATCCAACTGCACTGTTCAATTTACAGCTCTAATTTACTGCTCTAATTTGTCATCTTGAGAGTCCCAGAGATAAAATGTAGCATAGTTTTGTTTGATAAAATTCAATTTTATATTCTAATGTAGGAACTGGGTTCTACAGTTTTAACACTTGCTCCTTCTGGCTACATACCCCCCCTCCCCTGGCCATCTAGATGTGTGAAAGTTAGTGTATAAGCTAATGATCCATCATTTTACATTCCTGGGAGTGTAAATGTTGTATTACCATATAATTTCTGTTTGTTCTCTGTGGTTATGTACTAGAAAATGTGTCAATTGACCAATTCGGCACATTTGGGCAGACTTCCAAAATATTGTCCAGTATTGCAATGATTCACTGGATCAATCTGAAACTTTACACACACACTGCTGCCATCTAGTGGCCAAAATCTAAATTGTGCCCAAACTGCAATATTATATTATGGCCTTTCTCTTGCATTTCAAAGATGATTAAAAAAAAGAAAACGCATGTTTTTTGATTTGTATTATCTTTGACCAGATCTAATGTGTTATATTCTCCTACATTAATTTCACATTTACACACACTTCAAATTGTTTCCTTTCAAATGGTATCAAGCATATGCATATCCTTAATTCAGGTCCTGAGCTACAGGCAGTTAGATTTGGGTATGTCATTATAGGCTAAAATTAATAAATCCTTAGGAGGTTTTAATGGTTATTTACATTTACGGAAAGCTTAGAATAGATAGATCTCAACCTCCTGTTGAGAGGAATGGATTGAAATACTCATGGCAACAAACAGGTATCTCCACTTATCTAAAATGTAACCTATAAGATGAATGGTGTATTTAAGTATAGCTATATAAGTCAGTGACAGTAAGAAGAGATTTTTTCCTTCAAGTGATTGAAACACTACCGCCGATAATAGTGTCTGTCTGGCTTCCAGAATTCAAACAATGGATTTTCCTAGAAACTGTTGTCTCAGAGCTGGTGTCTGATAGAGGGTCTGAGAGAGAGCAGGTATGGGGGAAATTGATTAGCACTTCATTGTGGAGAAGAACGTGAAAATGAATGTATCGACATACAGTTGGTTGGTCTGCTGTGTTTCTACAGAAACGTCAATTCCAAGAATGAAGACACACAAGTATCAAGCGAGCTTGCAGTGTATATTGTGTTTGAGTGGAGAGAAAATATCTTGAGAGGCTATCAACACACCCGGATCTTCTTGTACTTGACGATGGCACGCTTCCAGATATTTCCCTCTTGTGACAAATACCACTTTTTCAAGCCTTCAATTAATTTGCCACCTTCCCAAGCTGCATTCTTTTCTCCTGGCAGTTACGGCAGATATTCATTTAGCTGCATTTGTAACCTGTCACAGAATGATGTATGATATATATTAACTCTTTACACTTGTGGGAATTTGCCTCTATGGGTAGGGTTAAATGTTTCTTACAGTAGAAATATGAAATGCATATGCATAACCATGGTAGCAATTATTAGACCAAAGGTGAGGACACAACAGTTCACCTGACATGACTGAATCCAAATATTGCACAATTTACTTTTGATGATAACGAAATCTGAAAATACTCTGGATACATTTGGTAACACCAAAATAATATTCCTGGAAAATGTATGCTAACTTGAAAGTATGTTTTTTTTTAAACAAGGGTTTGAGTGAGTGGACTAACCTCTGCAAAGTGTGCATAGTTCGTTCCTATGTCATTTCAATGCACTTTTATGACTCAAAGAAGAGTCTTCAACTATAAGGTGATTATATTTTATTTTTTGCTCTCCTAGCTGTGGCGTTGAGTAAATAGAGCAAGTGTAACCGATGTGAAATGGCTAGCTAGTTAGCGGGTGCACGCTAATAGTGTTTCAATCGGTGACGTCACTCGCTCTGAGACTTTGAAGTAGTTGTTCACCTTGCTCTGCAAGAGATGTTTAACAATGCTTCGAGGGTGGCTGTTGTCTATGTGTGCAGAGAGTCCCTGGTTCGAGCCCAGGTAGGGGCGAGGAAAGGGACGGAAGCTATACTGTTACATTGCAATGTAGGTAGCAGAGAGAACAGTCCATGACTAGGGTGGCTGGAGTCATTGACAATTGTTAGGGCCTTCCTCTGACACCACCTGGTCTAGAGCTCCTGGATGGCAGGAAGCTTAATGATGGTGTTGGAGTCGTGCCTGGCCGTGCAGTTATGAGTAAACAGGGAGTACAGTAGGGGACTGAAAACGCACCCCTGAGGGGCCCCCGTGTTGAGGATCAGCGTGGCGGATGTGTTGTTACCTACCCTTACCACCTGGGGGCAGCCTGTCAGGATGTCCAGGATCCATTTGCAAAGGGAGGTGTTAAGTCCCAGGGTCCTTTAGCTTAGTGATGAGCTTTGAGGGCACCATGGTGTTGAACGCTGAGCTGTAGTCAATGAATAACATTCTCACATAGGTGTTCCTTTTGTCCAGGTGTGAAAGGGCAGAGTGGAGTGCAATAGAGATTGCACATCTGTGGATTTGTTGGGGATTTACGCAAATTGGAGTGGGTCTAGGGTTTCTGGGATAATAGTGTTGATGTGAGCTATGACCATCCTTTCAAAGCATTTCGTGGCTACAGACGTGAGTGTACGGACTGGACAAACAGCTAGTTTGTCTTTTCTACATGCTGACCAGACCGGACATGTCGTGTGCGCGAGCGTTGCTAAATACATTTGGAAATGAATGTTATTCAATTATTGCACCCACACTGCTCGCGAGCGCCAACAAGCTTCTGCATTGCCAAGGGCTAAAATAGAAGTTATTCCTTTTTCTGACGCAGATCGCGCTGCAAGTCCTGCCTCTCTAATCTCCTCATTTGTTTATAGAAGCGGGTACCCACGTGCCATCTCCTCATTGGTTATACCCACGTGGGTGATTGAAAGACAAGCTCTTTTGCCGGTCGTGGTGGTAATAATATGAAAGTTTCGATGCCAATCACCATATAGATTCAAAGATGAAAAAGCCTGGGAGGAGGAAAGATGACTGGAAACGAATTCGGTTGACCATTTTATGTGTGGATTAATTGTCGGAGTAGAGGACCTTGTTCAATTCAGGTAATAACAACTCACTGTTTATCCCAGGACAATTTAGCTAGCAACAGCAAGCTAGCTAAATAGGACAAATTGACATACATGTTTAATGCTTATCGACCTGTCCCCAAATTAATGTAATTGGTTCAGAGTTTATTTTGATATTTTAACCTGCGTGTCGTGATCGCGTTTGGTGTGGGGGGACAAAAGAAACTTATGCACGATGGCGCACGCGCGCAGTCGGTTTGGGTTCCATGTTAGCAAGTTTCCCTAAATCTTGTGAGATGCTAATTGTTAGCTGCTAATAAATGTACTGAGTAAGAGCAATACAGCCTAATTATACCATGATGGTGTAGACCTAAATCAGCATGTTGCTTGTGCAACAGTATCTTATAAATCATAGAGGAATATGCAAAGCAAGAATATGTTAGCTACATGAAGTAGCTAAGAGAGAACATGCAATGTAGCCAAAGCTTATAGAGTCCCCTAGGAAACACGTATCAACACTTTAGTTCCTACACTGTCACAATAACTCCTCCCTGGTATTTTAATTCGTTGTCATCTCAAACAACACTGTATTCAAAGGGCCCCCTATTATATTCTAACTATAGAATTAGAATAGTCATTCTCTTTCCATGATTCCAACAGATTTGCTCTAATTCGCAGGTCAAATCGCAATTGCAACATTTGTTTAAAAATAAGTCCTAGATTATTTGCCCGTATCGTGCAGCCCTACGTGGCAGTGTGGAAATTCTCAATTGAGCAGTGGTGTAAAGTACTGTAATTGCTGGACTATTAAGCGCACCCAATATGTATATTGTACATAAATGAGCCGCAGGTGCCTACCGGTACATTGAAACAAATGAACTTTTTTTAACTAGGCAAGTCAGTTAGAAACAAATTCTTATTTTCAATGACGGCCTAGGAATAGTGGGTTAACTGCCTGTTCAGGGGCAGAACGACAGATTTGAACCTTGTCAGCTCGGGGGCTTGAACTTGCAACCTTCCGGTCCAACGCTCTGACCATTAGGCTACCCTGCCTTGATTTCCGTCACATTATGTGACGGTGCTCAGTTTTTTGGCGGCATGAATCTTGTGAAAGCGGGAAAAATCCATAAATTAGCCGCGTCATTGTATAAACCGCAAGGTTCAAAGTGTGGGAATAAAATAGCGGCTTATAGTCCGGAAATTACGGTACTTAAGTAGAAATACGTTCAAGTACTACTTAAGTCGCTTTTTTTGGTATCTGTACTTTACTATTAATTTTTTTTGACAACTTTTACTTTTTTGTCACTACATTCCTAAAGAAAATACTGTACTTTTTACTCCATACATTTTCCCATACACCTAAAAGTATTTGTTACATTTTTAATTCCTAGCAGGACAGGAAAATGGGCCAATCACGCACTTGTCAAGAAATCTTCCTTTGTCATCTACTGCCTCTGATCTGGAGGACTCACTAAACACAACTGTTTTGTTTGTAAAGTATATTGGAGTGTGCCCCTGGCTTTCCGTAAGTAAACTCAGCAAAAAAAGAAACGTCCTCTCACTGTCAACTGCGTTTATTTTCAGAAAACTTAACATGTGTAAATATTTGTATGAACATAATAAGATTCAACAACTGAGACATAAACTGAACAAGTTACACGTGACTAACAGAAATGGAATAATGTGTCCCTGAACAAAGGGGGGGTCAAAATCAAAAGTAACAGTCAGTATCTGGTGCATTAAGCTGCATTAAGTACTGCAGTGCATCTCCTCCTCATGGACTGCACCAGATTTGCCAGTTCTTGCTGTGAGATGTTACCCCACTCTTCCACCAAGGCACCTGCAAATTCCCAGACATTTCTGGGGGGAATGGCCCTCGCCCTCACCCTCCGATCCAACAGGTCCCAGAACTGCTCAATGGGATTGAGATTCGGGCCCTTCGCTGGCCATGGCAGAACACCGACATTCCTGTCTTGCAGGAAATCCCGCACAGAACAAGCAGAATGGCTAGTGGCATTGTCATGCTGGAGGGTCATGTCAGGATGAGCCCTGCAGGAAGGGTACCACATGAGGGAGGAGGATGTCTTCCCTGTAACGCACAGCGTTGAGATTGCCTGCAATGACAACAAGCTCAGTCCAATGATGCTGTGACACACCGCCCCAGACCATGACGGACCCTCCACCTCCAAATCGATCCTGCTCCAGAGTACAGGCCTCGGTGTAACGCTCATTCTTTCGACGATAAACGCGAATCCGACCATCACCCCTGGTGAGACAAAACCGCGACTCATCAGTGAAGAGCACATTTTGCTAGTCCTGTCTGGTTTGTGCCCATAGGGGACGTTGTTGCCGGTGATGTCTGGTGAGGACCTGCCTTACAACAGTGCTACAAGCTCTCAGTCAATCCTCTCTCGGCCTATATGTGTACAGTCTGAGCACTAATGGAGGGATTGTGCGTTGCTGGTGTAAATCGGGCAGTTATTGTTGCGATCATGTACCTGTACCGCAGGTGTGATGTTCGGATGTACCGATCCTGTGCAGGTGTTGTTACATGTGGTCTGCCACTGTGAGGATGATCAGCTGTCCATCCTGTCTCCCTGTAGTGCTGTCTTAGGTATCTCACAGTAGGGACATTGCAATTTATTGCCCTGGCCACATCTGCAGTCCTCATGCCTCTTTGCAGCATGCCTAAGGCACGTTAACGCAGATGTGCAGGGACCCTGGGCATCTTTCTTTTGGTGTTTTTCTGAGTCAGTGGAAAGGCCTTAATTGCTGTTAGTGTCTTAATGACCGTTCCACATGTGCATGTTCATTAATTGTTTATGGTTCATTGAACAAGCATGGGAAACAGTGTTTAAACCCTTTACAATGAAGATCTGTGAAGTTATTTGTATTTTACGAATTATCTTTGAAAGACAGGGTCCTGAAAAAAGGATGTTTCTTTTTTAGCTGAGTTTAGTATTTTACTGGCTGACTTTCACATTTACTTGAGTAATTTTCTGTTAACTTATCTTTACTTTTACTCAAGTATGACAATTGGGTACTTTTTCCACCACTGAAATTGAGTGCAGGAAATGCAGAAATGATAAAATTGCTGCAACTTGTTTTGATTGAAGTTGAATTGAACAGTATAAAACAATCAGAATGGAGAAAGACCCATTGAAATCACTTAGAATGTATGTGTTGCCACGCTAGGATCACACACTACTCATAAAGCAAATGTGGAACTTTTATTATTAAAAAACTAAAAATACCGTCATACCGTCCAATATAAAAAAAAGACTGTGATATTATAGTTTGGTCAAAATTGTCTAGCCCTATTCTCATGCATGTTTCGTGTTACTTGCCTCGAAGCGAGCAAGTTCGTCCAATTTATTTTCCAGTGATTGTACGTTGGCCAATAGGACCGATGGCAAACGCAGATTAGTCACTCGTCAGTGGATCCTCACAAGGCCCCCCCTTCTCCTTCCGCGAAACCTCCGTCTCTTTCTCCTGCAAATGACGGGGATGAGGGCCTGTTCAGGTGTCTGGAGAAAATCTCCCTCAACTGACTCATTAAAGATAAATTCTTAATCCAATTCAAGGTGAGTAATTGCTGTTCTTGTGTCCAGAAGCTCTTTTCAGTCATATGAGACGGTAGCAGCAACGTTGTGTACAAAATAAGTTACAATGTGAAAAAAAATAGCACTGTTGGTTAAGAGCCAATATAACGGTAGCCATCCTCTCCAGCGCCATTACAAATGTAGTTAACCACAGTCAATGTTTGCACTCATGTTTTAATGCACTGGGAAGGAACAGCTCATGACTGGATGGTTGTGGGGGGAGGCTAAGACCCCGGCTGGTGATCAGATAGAGCTGCAATCTCCGTTATAGTGCCCAGGGACGGACTGGGATCAGAAATCGGCCTTGGCATTTCTAACACAGTGGCTAATTCTTTTGAACGGCCCAGTAGGGACATTGCAATTTACTGCCCTGGCCACACTGGGTTAAAGTTGGAGCAGCCCATCTGGCATTTTCCAGAACTGCACTATGGCCAGTCCGTTTCTGTAGTGCAGGTACCCCCTCCTCTACTCTTCCAGCAGCTGTTGGCAGACACACCTTGATGCTTTTTGTTGTTTTTAATTGAAAACGCTAAGATGTTAGAGTTGAATCCACACTAGATATTTTGCTAGGTCCATTGAAATGAACCCTAAAGAGCTCAGTGGTCATAGAGATAGTCTGGGTCTTTGGAGCAGTGTCTAGCTTTAAAAAGCCTTTTTAGTTATATTTTGAAGGCCATTCGAAATGTTTCGAGAATGGATGTCATTCACTTAGCATCTAGCCTACAAAGAGCTGAGGTCTTTTGGATCTATGCAGATGGAATAGGTACAGTATGTTTCTTACAATAACCTTCAAGTAAAGTCAGTTCAGTTCATGTACAAGATGAAGACGAGACAGAAACCATTCTATGCCTTTGCTTTCAAGTTATCCCAAGTATTTTCAGTAGAATACTCCACCTAATAGAAAAGTGCTTCTTTCAATTCATGAGGTCGCTTATCTTTGCTGAGCGTGTCAACTAAATGTCAAGGTTGCCATTTAGTTTTTTTCTTGCACAAAAACATAGTAAACCAACAGAATGCAACCTTTCCTCTCCCAGCTGCATATAAGGCTCAGCCAACCTGGCAACCTGGCAAACAGTCACAATACAAGCAGAGAGTATGTCAGGACCCAGACCAGCAAGGCCGCACTTCTGAATGTATTAGTTTGCAGACAGACAATGTATTCCAAAAGACTGGATACTACTGGAGATGAAACGGACTATATGAAAGGCAGCTACAGAAGTGAACTCCAATGTCCTCCAGCAGCTTATGTCGCTAGCAAGGCAAAAACATTGTCTGAGTAAATGTAAAACAACAAACTGTTTTCCTCAAGCGGATTTTGCAGCCATCTTATGCCACAACCAGAACTGGTAAAGAACACTGGAGTAATGGGTGTTGCATCAGCTTCTAAAATGTATATCTCTCAGACACTCGTTAATGCACTCCTCAGCTGGGAGAAAATATATAATGCTGCCACATCTTAACTGGCTGCATTAGCACAGACTGTAAATATAATTGGCCTGCCTAAGTTGGTTTATAATAATACATTTCATAGGTCTGAATGTCACCATCTCCTGGAGACCAGGCCATTTTTTATTATGAATTGTCTGATGGGCCTTGGAGAAAGGGATGGAGAGGAATGGAGAAAAAAATACATGTTTGCCGAGGCTGATTGTCAAATGGCATCCCTGAAGTAGGGCCTTGTCTAGACTCAGGGTGAACCACTCCTTCTTTTGTGTGTAATTGCCCCCATGATGATGCATTTCAGCAGATTGTTTTCTGCACTTGCGAGAACAAGACCCTTTTTCCTGGCCTGCTTGGTTGAACAGTGCATACAAATTGTATGTCTGGCTTGGCTTGCCTGAGGGAGGGTGTGTGTGTGTGTGTGTGTGTGTACGTCTCACGGCTCATGGACAAGCCCCTGTTGAGTTTCCCACCTGGAGCTTTGAGCTTCCCCCCTTTGATGCCCTATCGCTCTCCTTTTTATTCCAAGCTCAACCCTGCACTGGGGTTATTTTCATTGCTTTTGAGTTGCATGTAGTTATCTAGTTACTATTTTTGATAGATTGCTGAAAATGACCTAGCACATACCATATCCATCCTGTCCCATAATCCTTAGGATAAACGGTTGGATTGGATTCTGATTGTAATTTTGACATGACAGTAGGACCTTAAAAAAAAACATATTAGAACAAAATGCAGTTTTTAATAAAACAATTTATTTAACCTTTATTTAACTAGTCAAGTCAGTTAAGAACAAATTCTTATTTACAATGACTGCCTACCAAAAGGCAAAAGGTCTCCTGCGCGGATGGGGGCTGGAATTAGAAAAAAAGAAATAAAACAAAATAGGACCAAACATACATCAAGACAAGAGAGACACCACAACACCAAGGAGACCTAAGATGTGTACCAAAACATGGTACATACATTATTGGGCACAGACAACAGCACAAAGGGCAAGAAGGTAGAGACAACAATACAATCACACGAAGCAGCCACAGTATAGTATTAGACAGTATACGATGTTATTTATGAAGCTACAGTGCATTCTAAACCATGATATATTGCATGAACCCCCTACTCTCTGTGTTGGCTCATGTAAAACATGTTTACTCAAACACACCATCTCTGATTCAATTTCTCCCAGACGGGCAGACTGGGACCTGATATGGGCCCTGGCAACACACCGGTCCATTTTCTTTCCTTGATGCCCCCACACCAACTAATGTTTTTTCTCGAGGCCTCCACACTGGCCCATTTTTTTTCCTTATGGCCCCCATTATTAGCCAGATAATTATCATTTTGCGCAAAAAAAGCCAAGTTAAACAGGTCTACTTGGCTAAAAATGGACCAGCCCATCTGACATCTCCCCGAAATGCCAGATAGATAGTCCGTCTCTGCACCCACAATATCAAAGATGAAAGCAGGAGGTGAGAAGGGGACAGTAAATAAGACGGTGCTGCCACTTTATTTGAAAAGCAGGAATTCGGTGTCTGCTGCCGGTGAATTCTTTAACAAGGTTAGCTGAAATGGTGAAGATGTGTGTGTCTGTGTGTGTGTGCGTGTGTCTCTGATCTAGGTCTGTCATTCATCACATTGCCTTTGTTTTCGTGCGTGTGTCTGATGATCTAGGTCTGTCATTCATCACATTGCCTTTGTTTTTAAGGTTTAGTGCATCTTGGAAAGTTGCTGTTTATTTCATCACATAAATGCTATGTTCATGGGGCTTGGATACATTATGCATTAGGTACATTTAGGGAGTGTAGTGAGTCCCTGTATTAGGGCTTTGTAATGAGACTTTGTTTGTAATGGGATGAGATTTGCTGGAGACATGTTTTGTGCTGTAATTTAATTGAGGCTCAGAGATGTTTTGTGGGTTTGCAGGACTAAATGGGGAGACTTGTGATGGGTCACGTTTGAGGAGATGTGTGTGTTTTGGGAGTGTGTGTGCGGGTGTCCTCCAAAAAGCCTACTGTTTTCAATATGTGCTTTTTGGCTCATGTACCTTCTGCTGGGAAAAATAGAAACTCAGGATAACTACATCATTGCAGCTGGATGAGCACATCTCACTCACTCGTCTCAAGTTTTTTAGACACCATTACAACAGTCACACAGGCTTGTTTTGTGATATAGTTTTTTTTACGCTAACGTAAACACACAGTGATATGAATTACAATTTTTGTTCCCTCTAAAAAACACATTATGACCGAGCTTGCAACAATTGAAGTTTAGCATTCTGTTGTTTCCCTCACGTGTTTCGGTGCTTATTCAATTCTCTAGTTGATTATTGCTGTGTGTGTGTGAGACTTGTGTGCGTGCGTGTTTCTGTGTGAATGGTTTGTGCTGCCTTATTACAACACAGTCAGTCTACCTCTGTCAGCAGCACTCTGCGCTACAGCTTCCTCACTGCGACCCTTGGGGCAAACACACACACACACACACACACACACACACACACACACACACACACACACACACACACACACACACACACACACACACACACACACACACACACACACACACACACACACACACACACACACATGAGTTGTTCCACCTCAAAAAGCACAAGAAAGAGGATGTTGACACCCACCACCTCAGATTGTTCTGAAATTGAATCTGTAGTTAGAAACAGATGAGTATTTCTGCAACATTATTTTGTTGAAAGATCATTTGAAATTAAGCTAATGGATTGCACCCAAGTTGGCCATTAACATTCAATTCTCTGGCAACAGCTGTGGTGGACATTCCTGCAGTCTGCATGTCAATTTCACGCTCCCTCAACTTGAGACATCTGTAGCATTGTGTTGTATGACAAAACTGCACATTTTAGTGGCCTTTTATTGTCCCCAGCACATGGTGCACCTGTGTAATGATCATGCTGTTTAATCAGCTTCTTGATATGCCACACATATCAGGTGAATGTCTTTTGTGGCCAACATTTGAGAGAAATACGTTTTTTTGTGCGTATGGACAATTTATTGAATATTTAATTTCCGCTCATGAAACATGTGACCAACACGCATGTTGCATTTATATTTTTGTTCAGTATATTTCATCAACACAATACTCCAGCAAAAATTATAAATGTGTGTGGCAGAAGCAGGAACAGCGGCATCTAGTGGATATAACCTGGTACTTTCACGTTAATTTATGTGTGAAAATGCAAGTGACTTCAATGGCTAATTTCTCTGAACAGGGGAGGAAGAACATCTGAGAATACATTACATAGCATGAATATATATTACTCCAAGCCGCAGCCGTTATGGTCGGCAAGCTAGAGCCCTATTACGGGAGACCAGCTAGAACACAGCTAACACAACACAGCTAAAACATAACCACAGATCAAAGCAAAGAGACAACATTGATGGCTGGGGCCCTTCCGACAGTAAAAAAAGGAAATCCAATAGATAGATTCCAGATGTTGGTCAATTGGTGCGCTAGCACTAAGTCAAGGTGGGAAAAGTTACACTACTCCCATAGCCGACTTGACAGATAACATGCTGAAAGGTTGACAGAACAAAAAGAACAGATGAGGTACTACAAAATAAGAGCAAGCAGGTATGATTTTCTCTTTCATTTTGAGAAGGCACTAGAGCCTGCTGTGTTAGGGTTCTAATTAAATAACATAGCCACAAAATCTGTGAAGATCATGCTGAATGGCCGAATGTGCTCCTTATTTATAGTACACTTCCTGTGATTGGTGGACTGAGCTAACACAACGTGTCATTGGAACACAGGAGTGATGGTTGTTGATAATGGGCCTCTGTACGCTTATTTAGATATTCCATAAAAAACTCTGTCGTTTCCAGCTACGATAGTAATTTACAATGTTAACAATGTCTACACTGTATTTCTGATCAATTTGATGTTATTGTAATGGACAAAAAATGTGAATCATAGCTCATGAAACGTTCCCTAAATGCTTATCCTCTGATCCTCAATGGAATAAAAAGTCTGTGTGTG
Organism: Oncorhynchus gorbuscha; assembly: GCF_021184085.1. Lineage (NCBI taxonomy): Eukaryota > Metazoa > Chordata > Actinopteri > Salmoniformes > Salmonidae > Oncorhynchus > Oncorhynchus gorbuscha. Next base: position 63,892,315 of record NC_060188.1, read on the forward strand.
AACGCTCACGAAGCTGTCTCCCATGTCATTATAATCTGCTTCATTTGGAGGTGTGAGGTGTATTTAACTGGCTTTTTAGGAGAAGTTTATTGAATTTCACATCGGCTAGGTCAGCTTTACTCACCAATAATCAACTCCCTCTCCCCTTCCTCACTCACTCCCTCCGTCCCTCCCTCCCTCCCTCACTACCTCCTAAAGCAACAACCCACTACTACACCCACATTACCCTCTACTAACCACACTCCCTCCCTCCGTCACTACCTCCTAAAGCAACAACCCACTACTACACCCACATTACCCTCTACTAACCACACTCCCTCCCTCCACCTTCCCCCCTTCCTTCGACCCCAGGATCATGTCTTATGGTACCTCATCTAGTCAAGAGCCTTGGACATGAATGGCTAGGTGTAATCTAATGAAAGACTATGGATACACACTTTAATCTCTCCCCACTCTCTTTTTCTCTCTCTCTCTCTCCCTCCTCCCTCTCTGACTCTCACTTTCCATGCACACACACATTCTCCTTCAACCACTAACTTAATATTTGTTAGCATTTCTACCGCTAAAGAACATGTTGATAAGATCTTGATGACTGAAACAAGATTTGTACCATTTTTATTTTAGTGAGTCTGTCATAACCGTACGTAATTCAGAAGGTCAACGAAGTGAAGTGTTTTTTTCAGTTTTAATCTCAATTTGCGTTTTTGGTAGAACATGAGCTTGTGTTCAGCTGATACAGTTCCATCAAATCAAATGTTTGATGCACCTGTGCGGAAGTTAGAATAACAATGATCCAGGGTTTTACCAACCCTGGTTGCACAATCGATATGCTGATAGAATTTAGGGAGTCTTGTTTTCAGATTGGCCTTGTTAAAATCCCCAGCTACAATGAATACAGCCTCAGGATATGTGGTTTCCAGTTTACAAAGAGTCAAATAAAGTTTGTTCAGGGCCATCGATGAGTCTGCTTGGGGGAATATATGCGGCTATGATTATAATCGAAGAGAGTTCTCTTGGTAGAAAATGCGGTCGACATTTGATTGTGAGGAATTCTAAGTCAGGTGAAAAGAAGGACTTGAGTTCCTGTATGTTATTATGATCACACCACGTCTCGTTAATCATAAGGCATACCCCCACCCTTCTTCTTACCAGAAAGATGCTTGTTTCTGTCGACGCGATGCGTGAAGAAACCAGCTGGCTGTACTGATTCCGAGTCTCGAGTGAGCCATCTAAACGTGTGTGTGTGTGTGTGTGTGTGTGTGTGTGTGTGTGGCTACTACAGTAGAGTTCCATCAGGATGCAAAGCTAGCACAGCTCAGAGATGAAACGATAGCTATCTGTAAGGTTTTACAGTCTCACGAGCTGCCTGCCTGCCATGGTAGATTAGCAAGCATAAACGTATTGACAGCCTGCTACTGGAGCTGTATCTGTACTGGAGCTGTAGTGTTAGATGTACAGAGACAACAAACACTGTGTACAGCAGTGTGACATACAGGTCAACTGTCAAAGTAGAATGTTGTTATGGGTGGATTTGACTTAAAATATAGTATGTGGACACCTGCTCGTCGAACATCTCATTCCAAAATGATGGGCATTAATAGGTCAACAATGAAGAGCAACTCCGGGATACTGGCCTTCTAGGCAGAGTTGCAAAGAAAAAGCCATATATCAGACTGGCCAATAAAAATAAAAGATTAACATGGGCTAAAGAACACAGATGCTGGACAGAGGAACTCTGCCTAGGAGGTCAGCATCCCGGAGTCGCCTCTTCACTGTTGACGTTGAGACTGGATTTTTAGGGAGTCCTCTCTAGGTTTCTTTCTAGGTTCTGGCCTTTCTTGGGAGTTTTTCCTAGCCACCGTGCTTCTACACCTGCATTTCTTGCTGTTTGGGGTTTTAAGCTGGGTTTCTGTGCAGCACTTTGTGACATCAACTGATGTAAGAAGGGCTTTATAAATATATTTGATTGATTGATTGTTTTGCGGGTACTATTTAATGAAGCTGCCAACTGAGGACTTGTGAGGCATCTGTTTCTCAAGCTAGACACTAATGTACAGTACTTGTCCTCTTGCTCCGTTGTGCACTGGGGCCTCCCACTCTTCTTTCGATTCTGGTTAGAGACCGTTTGTGCTGTTCTGTGAATGGAGTAGTACACGGAGTTGTTCGAGATCTTCAGTTTCTTGGCAATTTCTCGCATGGAATAGCCTTCATTTCTCAGAACAAGAATAGACTGACGAGTTTCAGAAGAAAGTCTTTTGTTTCTGTCCATTTTGAGCTTGTAATCGAACCCACAAATGCTAATGCTTCAGATACTCAACTAGTCTAAAGAAGGCCAGTTGTATTGCTTCTTTAAACAGTTTTCAGCTGTGCTAACATAATTGCAAAAGTTTTTTTATGATCAATTACCTTTTAAAATGACCAACTTGGATAACACAACTTAATAACACAACATGCCATTGGAACACAGGAGTGATGGTTGCTGATAATGGGCCTCTGTACACCTATGTAGATATTCCATAAAAAAATCTGCCGTTTCCAGCATTCTGTCATTTACAACAATAATCATGTCTACACTGTGTTTCTGATCAATTTGATGTTATTTTAATGGACACAAAATGTGCTTTTCTTTCAAAAACAAGGACATTTCTAAGTGACCCCAAACTTTTGGACGGTAGTGTATATGTGGTTGTTATGAAAGTGTATGGATGAGAGAGAGATTGGTTTTACTGGTATAACAACTGATAGCTGAAATAGCTGAAACTCAATCCCACCAAACAGGCTGAAACTCAATCCCACCAAAACAGGTTTAATTTCAGGTGGTCTTTTCAAACGGCTCTTACGCTAAATTGGCATCATCATGTTAACTATTTCACAGTATTATTCCAACCTCATAGTGTGGAAATATTAATAAAACACAGCAAAATTACGTTTTTGACTGCGCTGGGCCTTTAATGACTGCATGGGCATTCCTTTTTTTAATGTTCAAACTTAGTATATCTTTGTCATTTAATGCAGTTTCATATTCTATAAAGCTGTGCAGTAAATGTAAAACAAGCCTGGGCAATCTTGTGCCATTAGTGAACAGATTGGAAGGTGTTTTGTTCCATACCCTCAAGGCAATTGACATTCTTCCAGGCATTTGGCATGAGTCCATGGGCAGTGAAAGTGATATCACCATCTACACAGTCTATAAAGTTAATATTATAGATGTGCATGTAGCGTAGTCAGTGAAGTTTATTACGAGTGGTCTATGGTCTGAAGGCCTACATTAAAATACCCCCCACCCATTGATTCCGAGCTGCGCAGCGGTCTAAGGCACTGCATTTCAGTGCAAGAAGCTTCACTACAGTCCCTGGTTTGATTCCAGGCTGTAACACATCCGACCATGATTAGGAGCCCCATAGGGCAGCTCACAATTGGCCCAGTGTTGTCTGGGTTTGGCCGGGGTAGGCCGTTATTGTAAATAAGAATTTGTTCTTAACTGACTTGCCTAGTTACATTTTAAAAATTACAATACAATAATACCTCACCCCCTCACTCTACCTGCCTGCCTGCCTGCCTGACTCTCTACCTGCCTGCCTGCCTGCCTGCCTGCCTGCCTGCCTGCCTGCCTGCCTGCCTGCCTGCCTGCCTGCCTGCCTGCCTGCCTGCCTGACTCTCTACCTGCCTGCCTAACTCTCTACCTGCCTGCCTGACTCTCTGCCTGCCTGCCTGCCTGCCTGCCTGCCTGCCTGCCTGCCTGCCTGCCTGCCTGCCTGACTCCTGCCTGCCTGCCTGCCTGCCTGCCTGCCTGCCTGCCTGCCTGCCTGCCTGCCTGCCTGCCTGCCTGCCTGCCTGCCTGCCTGACTCTCTACCTGCCTGCCTGACTCTCTGCCTACCTGCCTGCCTGCCTGCCTGCCTGCCTGACTCTCTGCCTGCCTGCCTGCCTGCCTGCCTGCTTGCCTGCCTGCCTGCCTGCCTGCCTGCCTGCCTGCCTGCCTGCCTGCCTGACTCTCTGCCTGCCTGCCTGCCTGCCTGCCTGCCTGCCTGCCTGCCTGCCTGCCTGCCTGCCTGCCTGCCTGCCTGACTCTCTACCTGCCTGCCTGACTCTCTAGCTGCCTGCCTGACTCTCTACCTGCCTGCCTGACTCTCTACCTGCCTGTCTATTGCCTGCCTGTTGTGGTGCACAGCCGCCTGCCCAGCCAGCCATACTGCTCCTCTCCTCCCTTCTTTCTCTCCTCTCTCTCTCTCCCCCGAAAGGACTCCTGTAAAATGGAGCATTGATTGCATCAGGGCGTTCAGAGCGTAATGCATAATATTATTTCTCTCCCCTAATCCTCCCCCTCCGGGGGGGGGGGGGCAGTAGCTCACTGGAGGGGGAAGGTGGAAAGAGGTTGCGGAAGTGGGGCACTCTGCCTTGGGGGCACTCTGCCTTGTTCAGCTCTGACAGCAGTGGATCACACAGGCTATAGCAGAGCTTTGCCTGCTCTGCTGCACTCTGCATTGTTCAGTTTTACTGTACTCTGCCTTGTTCAGCTCTGCTGCACTCTGCCTTGTTCAGCTCTGCTGCACTCTGCCTTGTTCAGCTCTGTTGCACTCTGCCTTGTTCAGCTCTGCTGCACTCTGCCTTGTTCAGCTCTGCTGTCACTCTGCCTTGTTCAGCTCTGTTGCACTCTGCCTTGTTCAGCTCTGCTGCACTCTGCCTTGTTCAGCTCTGCTGCACTCTGCCTTGTTCAGCTCTGCTGTACTCTGCCTTGGTCAGCTCTGCTGTACTCAGCCACAGTCCTGATTAGAAAGCTGCTCCTGCTGCTAATTAATAATTAATCACCTCTGCTTCCAGTTGTAATTTTGACTTCAACGAACCAAACAATGGGCTCAATCAGACATTTTGGTACCTATTGTATAGGACTATTTGTTTGAGATATGGAAATTGTAGAGATGAGTGTCTTTCCCCCCCTACTGAATAGCTGTTTTTGTCTTGTCTTGTTTAAAATTCAGTGACTTTCTTGATTTAATGTACAAGGTAGAGAGATACTGTAGAACTGCCTGCTTTTAAATCAAATTGAATTGGTCACATGCACTGAATATAACAGGTTTTGACTTTACTGTGAAATGCTTGCTTATGAGCTCTTTCCCAACAATTAAATACGATTAATAACACGAGGAATAAAAAATACACAAGAATGATGAATGATTATTCTTGTAATATGGGGCAGACTACTAGGTGTTATACTTACTAAAGTATTGTCAACGTTGTTGAAACCCATCCGTCACCTCTCTCTCCTGCTCGCTTTCACCGACTTGCCCTCAAGGGGGAACCAGAAGGGTCTCGAGGTCATGTCTACAAATCTGTTAATTATATGCTCTGTTGAAAGAAACATTCACACACAGTCTTTGCTCTCTGTACATGGCAAGTAAACATTTTCCATATGAAAATGAAACTGTGGTTAGTGTGTTCACAAACATGTTTTAACAAGTGTGCCTGTCAGTCTGTATAAAATGAAGAGAGTAGAGTCCTACCAAAACAAATCAATAAACTTGATTGAGGTACTTTTCAGGGGGAAAAGCAGCCCTATTAATTACAAACGATGTGGACCAGTGAGGGGTTGTTTCGCTGTCAGAAAGTCATTTGGAGGTTACAGCGTTTTAATGTTCAAATAACCAAACCGTCAATCTCGGGTCTCGACTCCAATTAGGTAAACGACTCCTTCCAGACTCTGAACAGAGCTGAGATAATTGATTTCTAAGTGAATAAACACATCCCAGTAATGTTTCAGCTTGGCTCTCAGAACAACTTTAAAACTGCATGGACGCGGTCCAATATTATGGTCATTACTCTCTAGCCCAGAATCTATTTGATGTGTAATGAACATCCATCAGAATCTATCAGAAAGAACACTTGACTTATGACTGGAACTGGCTTCAAGGCTTAACTACTCAGCATACAGTATGTTTCTCCTTGTTGATGAGGGGGAGGCACAGCCAAGAATTGTCAACTATTTGCAGTTGAGGAGCTTAAAGGTGTTAATAGCTTTGACTGGGATTCTTGAGACCGTGCTGCCACGTTAACTGCATCAATGTTGACATGACTTATCTGCGTTCACTCAGCATGATCATCATTTCTCTTCCTCTCTTTCTCTTCCCCTATTCTTCATCTCTCTCTCCAGTGAAGTCTTATCTTCTCTGCCTGCTGTCTGTCAGTCGAGGCATGTCCCCTGGCAGCCAAGGCATGTCCCCTGGCAGGTTGATGAGGCCAGAGTGACAGTGGTGTGACTCTCATAGATATGTATACAGGTCTCATAGAGATGCATATGATAATCATGGGCATTTGGTCACTGGCTGTTAGATACAGACAGGCTTGCTGAGAGCTGGTCTTAGGCTGTATCCTGTAGGTATCTGAGGATCAGCTTAGGGAGTATTTACTGGATCAAGATTGTGAATGAGAGGAGGGGGTTGGTTGGAGGTTGAACACACACACACACACACACACACACACACACACACACACACACACACACACACATACACACACACACACACACACACACACACACACACACACACACACACACACACACACACACACACACACACACACACACACACACACACACACACACACACACACACACACACACACACACACACACACACACACACACACACACACACACACACACACACAAGGAAGCACACTTACACAAAATAATGTGTCATATGTTGCTGAAATGTAATTTTACACATCACAGACTATTTCAGTGCCTCCTGTTGCTTGATCATTCTCCCATACACTCACATCACACACACAACCGCACACGAGGCCTCCCACAGTAAGATCAGATATAGACGACCTGCTCTGCTTCTGTTCAGCAAATCAGATTAATGGTTAGAATCACATTCTAAATACATCATATAGGTGATACTATGGAGGGATTTAAAATGGAATAGTTTATTGATCGCGTACACAGATTTGCAGATGTTATCGCAGGTGCAGCGGAATGCTTGTGTCTCAAGCTCCAACAGTGCAGTAATACATATTAATCCAAAACAATACACACATAATACAAAAAGTAAAAATAAAGAAATTGAGAAATATCAGAATGAGCAATGACAGAGTCCGGAATATAAATGCTGGCCCATGTTGACTCCAATGTTTGCCATAGTTGTGTCAAGTGGGTTGGATGTCCTTTGGGTGGTGGACCATTCTTGATACACATGGGAAACTGTTGAGCGTGAAAAAACCATCAGTGTTGCTGTTTTTGAGACACACCGGTGCGCCTGACACCTACTACCATACCTTGTTCAAAGGCACTTAAATATTTTGTCTTTCCCATTCAACCTCTGAAAGTGAATCACTTTTGATAATGGTGTTTTCCCGCTAATGGGACATTTGCGCTTATAGCCTACTTCCGTGTGCACATTGCTGGGCTTATAATGTGAAGAAATAGCCTAATAGTTGATCACATTTTAAGCTAAATGTTCTTTCTTATCTGTTGCGTCAGCCTCATTGGGTAAAAACATTTTTTTATGCTAGTGGTTGTATTCATTTGGGATCTATCGCATCCCACAACTGTCCCAGACAATGTTTGATTTTTTACATTTCTGGAACAGAATTAAATAGGTCAACTTTTGTACTATGGGGGGTTGACATAGGCTAGTGATTTTTGCTGTTTGTTAGGCCTACACATCTTTTTGGCTGGCGAAAAGTAAATGTGGACTGTTCTTCCAATATCTTCAATATGCACCTCGGAATTGGATAAGGACGTGCACAGTTGCATCCCTGAAGTGTCTGTCTTCACTTGTAGCCTGTGAGAAAGACCCGAGCACGTGACTGAGAACCATGTGAGTGAGAGGTGCTTCAGAGCAGGCAGCACTCCGGGAGAAGGGAACAACGGCCACTGACCGCAAAAGGCATGGATATTTTTAGGTTGCATTACGGCCACACAAAGGGAATGCCGCCGGGAAATTTGAGGCATTATCAAGTGCTTGTCAAATTGTGAATGAGAGACTGATGAAGTGTGTGTAGCCTGCACAGAAAAACAAAGCAAAGCTCATACATTTCAAGCAACTTTTTGAAAATCATCATGCAGCCTTACAATATTTTAAAAATGAAAACATATAGCCCAACGTTTGTAGAACAACTATATATACATGAATGACTCTAAATTAAGCATAAAAGAGTACCTATTTCTTTGTTAACCGCTCAACACAGAATAGCCACATGTGCGCATTCCCTCAAATCGTTTGGAGAAAATATTGTTTCTATTTTATTCCACTTTGTTCATACTATAAAATAATGCCACAGAATCCTAACCAAATCTTGTCTGCTAAATTAACTAGTGTAGCCCACAGCCATATGGCATAGCCAGGTAAGGACCTAATATAAGGACAACTCCAAGTATGCTATTATATTCTTCTGAAATAGACTACATTTTTTTCATATCATGTTTCTTTAAACCTGTCTAAAATAAATAATTGATTTATTGTGAAGGTGTAGGCTAAATTACATGGATTTATTAGACTTTTTAAAATGTAGATGTTCCAAGGGTCTGCAGCAGTGACTTGTAGGCTATGTGTGGATGCCACGAGATGCTAAATGTGTTTATGTTAATTAACTGTCAATTAATGTGAGACCAATAGTTATTTGCTTGACATTCACCGGCTGATAAAATTTCGTGACTGCCCTAGCCATGACTAGAATATATTATATACGTATAAAGTGGGAAAAACAGTATGCAAACATTATTAAAGTGACCAGTGTTCAATGACTCTATGTACATAAGGTGGCAGTCTCTAAGGTTCAGGGCAGGGTGCTGGGCGAACGCCGGCTAGTTATGACTGTTTAAAAGTCTGATGGTCTGGAGATAGAAGCTGTTTTTCAGTCTCTCGGTCCCAGCTTTGATGCACCTGTACTGTCTCCGCCTTCTACATGGTAGCGGGTTAAATAGGCTGTGCCTCGCTTGGCTGAGGTGCTTGATGATCTTGGCCTTCCTGTGACACCGGGTGTAGATGTCTTGGAGGGTAAGCATTGTGTCCCCGGTGAGGCGTTGGGCTGACCGCACCACCCTCTGGAGAGCCCTGCGGTTGCAGGTGATGCAGTTGCCGTATCAGGTGGAGATATAGCTTGACAGAATGCTCTCGATATATCTGTACAAGATCATGAGGGTCTTAGGGGCCAAGACAAATTTCATCAGCCTCTTGAGGTTGAAGAGGCGCTGTTGCGCCCTCTTCATAACGCTGTCGGTATGGAGGGGCAATTTCAGGTCCTCGGTGATGTGCCTGCCGAGGAACTTGAAGCTTTTGACCCTCTCCACTGCAGCGTGTCAATGTGGATGCGGGCGTGCTCTCTCTGCTGTCTCCAGTAGTCCACAATCATCTCCTTTGATTTGTTGACGTTGAGGGAGTGGTTATTTCCCTGGCACAACTCCATCAGAACTCTCACCTCCTCCCTTTAGGCGATCTCGTTGTTGTTGGTAATCAGGCCTAGCACTGCTGTGTCGTCAGCAAACTTGATGATTGAGTTGGAGATGTTCACGACCATGCAGTCAGGGGTGAACAGGGAGTACAGGAGGGGGCTGAGCATGCACCCACATTAGGAAGTCTAGGATCCAGTTGCACAGGGTGGGGTTCAGACCGTGGTCCCTGAGCTTAGTGATGAGCTTGGAGGGCACTATGGTGTTGAAGGCTGAGCTGTAGTCGATGAATAGCATTCTTACATAGGCATTTCTCTTGTCCAGGTGGGATAGGGCAGTGTGCAGTGCAATGGCGATGGCGATGGCGTCATCTGTATCACATCCGGACGTGATTAGGAGTCCCATAAGTTGGCGCACAATTGGCCCAGCATCGTCCAGGTTTGGCCGTCATTGTAAAAATAATTTGTTCTTGACTGACTTGACCTGGTTAAATAAAAGTTAAAATAAAAATTCTAATGTTTGAAATTCTGATGGGGAGGTATGCATACTGTAGTTGGTCTAGGGTGTCGGGTAACCTTGTCGTGGTTAAATGGAGGGCCCCACTTCTTCCTCTACTCCGGGTTCCGCGTTTTGAGGCTGCCCATGGAATGAATGGAGCTGCCTCGGGAAGTTCTAACAAAGGTCAGGGAAGTCTCATTTCTGGTTTAATTTCTGCTGAGTGACCGCCGATCTAATATCTAAAAGTTATTTTTGTCTGTAGGTAATAATACAAGAAACGTTCTGAGCAAATAATGTACAAAATATCAACATAAAATACTGCAATGTTGTCTAGGAGCTGGAAACAGGGTCGACTGTGTATGTCGACGCCATCTACACTACCACATTAATTAACCATTTGGAAGAAGATTGGCAGTTAAAAGGCAAAGCGGTGGCTGGGTTCTAATAGCTGTAGTTACAAGGCAATTAAAAGCAGTTTGAAACTCAAACCCTTGCTGTTTGGCCTTGGGATACTAGCTGCTTGTTTCCTTAAAGCTGTGTGTTTCTATTTTGGCGGGTCTTTTTTGTGCTCTCTTTTTCTCAACCAATTTTGATCTTGTCTCATCGCTGTAACTCCCCCAACGGGCTCAGGAGGCAAAGGTCGAGTCATGCGTCCTCCGAAACATGACCCGCCAAACTACGCTTAATCTTAACACCTGACCGCTTAACCCGGAAGCCAGCCGCACCAATGTGTCGGAGGAAACACTGCTCAACTGACGACCGAGCTCAGCCTGCAGGCGCTCGGCCTGCCACAAGGAGTCGCTAGAGCGCGATGAGCCCGGACGACTCTAGGAAAATTGTGCGCTGCCCTTTGGGACTCCCGATCACGGCCTGTTGTGATACAGCCCGGGATTGAACCCGGATCTGTAGTGACACCTCTTGCACTGCGATGCAGTGCCATAGACCACTAAAGCTGTGTACTTCTATCCCAAGTAAGTGCCAACCTCTCTTTCCTTTTTCCATATGTTAGTGTTCTTTCTTAAGGCTTGATTGCTGATGAATAAGAAAAAAATGACCGAGGCCATGATGCTGAAACCTCATTGGTACAAAATAAAACACAAAAGAGACAAGCTTATTTTTTTTTTTTTAACTATCGATTTTGAAATAGCATCTATGTGCAGTACAAACTGTAGCATAAACATAGAGAAGGGCCTCTCTATAAATGCATGTGGTCCTATGAGTGACATTTGAAGAGGGTTTGATATTTGAAGAGTCCTTTGAGTGAATGGCTATTGAATGATTATGCTCTGTAGTGTCTGACACGAGAGGGACAGTTGTAAAGATTGGTGTCACTCACTCCAGAACCAAACTGACAGAATATTTAGCTGTTCTGCAGTACGATTCTGAATCATACAGAAAAGAGCCATCTAAAGTTAATTTACAAGACAATCATTTTTTTGTTGCCATTTCTTGAAGATAATGATGTTGCTTGGAGCTGTATGTTTGTGTGTGTCTGGTTGTGTGTGAGTTTGAGTGTGTACTGTTTGTTGTGTATGTATGTGTCTACAGTTGTGCGTGGGTGTGTGTGTACGCACACTTTTAGTTGACATTGAAATTGTCAAATCCACCAAAGCGAGAGCCTGAAAGCGAGAGATGTTGAATGTGTTTCTTGTCATGCCCCAGTCTTTCATCTGGGGTGTTATGTGGAGAGCTGCTTTGCAAGGGAAATGCATCTGGGCTTGGCAGCAAGATCTGTAAAATATAATCAGAGGGGCTGGAGTTGGAACTAGTTAGTTTGCCTGCAGGACTGCCAGCCCACATTTTGGCTGCTGTCAGATATATCATAAATATTTTCTCTGCCTCTCCCAACATTTCCTATAGACTAGGTTACAGCGCAAAATAGACTCGCTGGTCCATTGTAGTCTGTGGGGGTAGAGTCGTAGTGTATTAAGTGGTATAGCATTAGAGACTCCATGCGGTTGTGTTAACATGCTATGGCTAAATGGAGATTACAGGCTCTTGTTCAGTGGTTCATTGGAACGCTTATTTGACAAGCAGAATGGTTTCATATGAAATCTAATTCAACATTGCTCTGCACTGAAGCATGGAATGGGATACTTTCCAGGAGTCTCTTCCTAAAAATGTATTTCTAGCTTCATTACATTTGGCTTGAAGCAGCTTTCTACTCTGTTTCCGGCTTCATATATAGGTGAATTCCATAGGCTCCTTCATACAGCATATAGGCTAATGCCGCCATAAACCATAACCCAGGAGACTCTTCCAGTATGTGTGTGAGCAGTGGAAAGCTTCTATTAAATTAGCCTTGGAGTGCAGTGGAAATGTGAAGAATCCTGCCATGGCTGACTTGCCTTAGATTAGTGCACTGCACAGCACAGAGAAGGCTTATGTGTGTTGATGGAATATCGGTATGTATCTCACACATAGTTTGGCTTGTTCATTAGCTGTCTGTATTATTCTAATGCATATAGGGATACAGCTTAGTGCATAAATTCAGACAGTAGGATTGTACCAATTGATAATTTACTTGAGAAATCATACAGACCTGAAGATAATGGTTTGGTTTGTCTGTGAGGACAGTACATTAGATAAAACCCTTCCTCAGTCATATTTATTTAAAGCTGACAGCGTGCGTTTGCGGAAATCAGATAATGTGCTTATCACCGGTGAAACTGAGCATTAGTGCTTGGCTATGCAAAAGGTCTGGCAAAGTGGCGATGACGCTTTTCCCCTAGGATATAAGCAACACACAAGACATTCAACAAACAAAATAACCGTGTAGCTCAAGTTATATTTGTCATATAGAAAAATATCCACCCCCTCTGCACGACCACATTGTTATTTCAGCGTTGAGCTCGTTTTGCTCCCAGAAGTCCATTAAGTCTTAAAGAGACTAATAATTACAATCTAATATTCCCCTAAAGACAGCGGACTCAAACAAGCAGATGTAGAATCTCGCTGCTTGTGGTCAGGGGTTTAGAAACACTGCCTCAAGCTCTCCCTCACTCAGCACAACATAAGATAAATATATTTATATATTTACTTGGCTGGTGCTTGTATATTCAGTCTGCCATGTGTGATGATCGTTTAGGGACAAGCACTGGAAATTAGCGCAAGCTAAGGTGTGATCGTAAAATTCATCTGTATATTCAATATGTCAATGTTTTGGTATCAGTTCCTATACATAAATGGTTATAATGAAATATGACACGATAGGGACCAGGTTTAAAGGACGGTCTTCTCTGTGACACCCGTCTGCAGTCAGGAGAGTGGCATGGTGCCTCATGATCCTTGGCAACTCGCTGCATCACCATGCATCTTCATTAAGCCAGCCAGGAGACCAGTGATATGTCTTCTTGCTCTGGGTTAAGAAACAATTCATCCTTTACTGATCCAGTCACATTAGCTGTCATGTCACCACTCACCAGGCTTAGCGTATACCTGATGCACATTTTCACACAGGGTGAAGTGAGAGAGGGTGAGGCACTCAAGACTTCTAGCTAAATGAGATTGCAGTCAGACCTCAGGCTGTAAACTAAGTAAATGTGTGGCAGCACATTAGATATTTTCCTCCTCCTTTCCTAAATACACCTTTTAGCAACAGTAATTGATATTGATGCCTGTCATTTGAAGCTGGTCTTAAATCACGGCCTGTGATAGGAGGAAATAGTTATGGATTGAGAGGCCGGGGCTCCGGCAGTAAGAGCTGAGTTAAGAGTGAACAAGTACCTGTCGCCTTTTAATGATGTGTTGTTTCCATGTGTCGCTTGCTCCTGGTAGGTAGGTAGGGAGGGAGGGGTGTGTGACAGGGCTGATTGATGAAGTTGCACTGACCTGTACTTCTGGGCTCAGGCCTCCTACAATGCATTTTAGTTGTGCTTTCACAATCAATGCCTATTTAGAAGCAGTGATCACTCTCTAGCGCTGGATGGACTTTGGACGGCTTTGTTTTGTTTCTGTGCACTGCGTCATGCATGCAGAACAATTTAGATTGTTAGAAAAACTTTGTTACTCTTACCCAAAGGAATAAGCTATTTTGAGAATGTGGTTCATTCAACTTAACATAGTTAAGTGAATATGTTTTTTTTTCTTTTACGTGAAAAAGAGGTTTCGACCCCACACAGTTGTCTCTGCACATTCACCATATGTGACAGTCAGTCAGCTTGTTTTCGCCCCAAAGTTTAGGACGTCTCTCCAAATATATTAATTCTGAAACGTGTGCCCTTGTCGTAGCACCATTTTTCACACACTGCTTACAAGTGCAGAGTAATCAGTCTGCTCGCAAACTGTGTTCGACAACACCCCCTCCTTTCCCCTCCCGTCCCAGATTCGCCCTCGAAAATGAATGGAAAGGCAAATTAATTTGTGCGCTTCGTTGCTTTTTGTATCGACTCGTTTCCAGTTGGGCTGTGGTCATTAGCAGGAGATAATTTGAGCGGGGGACGCGGCTCAGGGCCCATCAGTCAGACAACGCCAACAAACACATCTCATCTGTTTCCCTGATGAAGTGGAGGATCACTGCAATGGTTTAGCGGGCGTAATCAGGCAAGGGCTGACGAACAACGTTCACACATGGTCTGGTATCCTAGCGCTTAGCTCCCCAGTCTTTATTTCTGTGGTCGTCATGCCAGTATATCTAATTCCTGAGAGCGAGAGATCGAGAGATATTGAGATGGGAAGCCAGAAAAAGACAGAGAGATGGGGTTATAATATTATAAAGGATATTTGTCGAACAAAGATTTTGTATGATTTTGCTAACAGCTTGTAGATTAATTATTAGCTATATCATTGTGCACATCATTGATGCTTTTATGTACCTGACCTAAAACAGCATGTAGTGCTTGTAACTCAGGAATGACTGTGAAACAATAGACATGGGTAAGAGAATGTAATAGTGCAGGGTTAATCAAATCACCTCTGTCTGCCCTCAGGTGCTAATCTGCCCTTCATTGAAATAATTGTCATGAATCAGAAGGCAAGCTGCCCCTTGAGGTCTGAATTATCCCATCCTTCCTAATAGTGATTGGATTTAGGAAAGTAATTTAACTCCTTACCGCCTGAGGCATCAAGGTATGGGAAGAAAAACCTTGCTTTATAAATAGTACATTGGTTTAACATGTTTTGTGTGGTAGAAGTTCATATTTTCACACTTGAGAAAGAAAGTAAGAAACACTTTGCCTCCTCAAGGAGAGAATTGTAGTAATCAAAGAGATGTGTTGGTTTCTCATTCTGTTTTATGTGTGTGGTTGTTTGTCTGGTGTGTCTTGATGTGAGTGTGTGTTGTGGTGAGAAGAGATGGGCTCTCATGTCTGGTAGACATTAGACAGAGAGAGAGAGGAAGGGAGAGAGGCAGAGGGGGGCCAGATAGTTCACTCTGGTGGCACATTACATTGTTTGCCTTGTGGAACGAGCCCTGAGGGACTCCCAGAGAAGAAAAGACTGCTGTTTGGAACACTGTCTCTGTGTGTGGCATAGAACCGCTTTCCGAGCCGAGGAGAGAGACGGACACAAAGATATTGCCTAGCCTCAGACTCTGAAGATGGACAGCTCATTCCAAGCACTGTCAGCAATGTGACAAAACAATTCCACTAAAATGAAGCGGAATGGGAAATATTTCCTCTTGCTCTTTCTTCTCATATGCCGATGGAATGGATAAATAAAAACCAGCACACAGAAAATGCTCTCCTTCTATGACCCTGAAAACCAACTCTGTCTTTGAAAAGTAAACAGCACTGTTTTCAGTACTGCTAGTCTAGCGCTGCAGTCTAGTAATCCTTTGTAGATTGGCATTGGAATAACATTAATTGTTAATCAAATTTAAAACAGAAATATTCCTTAAATATACAGGAAATTCCCACAGTATTGGTATAGTAGTGAACACGACACCACCCAGTGTATTAGGCAGCCAGAGGTGTCACAGAGGGAGTTCAGCAGGACAGTACTCCCAGTACGCCAGGTCATTTCAGCATTTCAGTATCACGTTCAGCTGACAATAGGTATTTTTCCCATTCAGGCAGGCCGGAGATGTGTATTGTTATGAGTACTAGTAGTTGTGTAGAATCTCGCTGCTTGTGGTCAAGGGTTTAAAAACACTGCTTCAAGCTCTTCCTCGCTCAGCACAACATAAGATATTTTTTTTATTTTTTTATATATATTTATATATTTACTTGGCTGGTGCTTGTATATTCAATCTGCCATGTGTGATGATCGTTTAGGGACAAGCACTGGAAATTAGCGCAAGCTAAGGTGTGATCATGCAATTCATCTGTAAATTCAATATGTCAATGTTTTGGTATCAGTTCCTATACATAAATGGTTATAATGAAATATGACACGATAGGGACCAGGTTTAAAGGACGGTCTTCTCTGTGACACCCGTCTGCAGTCAGGAGTGGCATGGTGCCTCATGATCCTTGGCAACTCGCTGCATCACCATGCATCTTCATTAAGCCAGCCAGGAGACCAGTGATACGTCTTCTTGCTCTGGGTTAAGAAACAATTCATCCTTTACTGATCCAGTCACATTAGCTGTCATGTCACCACTCACCAGGCTTAGCGTATACCTGATGCACATTTTCACACAGGGTGAAGTGAGAGAGGGTGAGGCACTCAAGACTTCTAGCTAAATGAGATTGCAGTCAGACCTCAGGCTGTAAACTAAGTAAATGTGTGGCAGCACATTAGATATTTTCCTCCTCCTTTCCTAAATACACCTTTTAGCAACAGTAATTGATATTGATGCCTGTCATTTGAAGCTGGTCTTAAATCACGGCCTGTGATAGGAGGAAATAGTTATGGATTGAGAGGCCGGGCTCCAACAGTATGCAGTATCACATTCAGCTGACAGCAGGTATTACTGTATTTTTCCCATTCGGGCAGCCTGGAGATGTGTATTGTTATGAGTAATAGTAATTGTGGGATTCTGCTGGCGGGGTTGATCCCAGGCTCATGTGAATAATGCATTGTTGTAAAGAGTATTTTTTTTTTTACCCAGATTTTAGCAGGCAAGTTGACTGAGACCACATTCTCATTTACAGCAATGACCTGGAGAATAGTTACAGGGTAGAGGAGCCAATTGTAAACTGGGGATGATTAGGTGACCATGATGGTATGAGAGCCAGATTGGGAATTTAGCCAGGACACCGGGGTTAACACCCCTACTCTTACAGTAAGTGCCATGGGATCTTTAGTGACCACAGAGAGCCAGGATACCTGTTTAACGTCCCATCCAAAAAGACAGCACCCTAAACAGGGCAATGTCCCCAATCACTGACCTGGGGCATTGAGATATTTTTTTTAGACCAGAGGAAAGAGTGCCTCCTACTGGCCCTTCCAGCAGCATCTGGTCTCCCATCCAGGACCTACCCTGCTTAGCTTCAGAGGCAAGCTAGCAGTGGGATAGAGAGAGGTGTGTGTGTGTGTGTGTGTGTGTGTGTGTGTGTGTGTGTGTGTGTGTGTGTGTGTGTGTGTGTGTGTGTGTGTGTGTGTGTGTGTGTGTGTGTGTGTGTGTGTGTGTGTGTGTGTGTGTGTGTGTGTGTGTGTGTGTGATGAACCCATCGTAAGCAGCACAGCAGGGTATTCTGATCCATCCTGCAGAGGGCTCTAAATAGAATTTCAGATGTGTGACACAACGATGTTGTCGTCTTGCCTGTCCTTCTGTCAGAGCAGGCTCCCCTCTCTTATCCACTGTCCCCCCCTCTTTCTCACCCCCTGTCCCCCTGAGACAGCCTGGGTTAGCTGCGCTTCTCCCTCATCTTCTCTATAATCGCACTGAAATGGAGAATGAGGCTGGGGGAGACACTGTGAGAGGAAACACAATTGCATGTTACACATTTCTAGTAGTATAACAGGCTTGTAGAACCAGGCTATGACGTGGTGTACTGTGTTGTTAAGCATGAATTAACCTGCAGTGTAGCCTTGCCTGGTTAGACTCCTTTGTGCTTCCTTTCATGATTAATTGGTCAGTGAAATGAGACTCTAGAGACAAGTTCCCCCTCTCAGTCTCATAGTATCATCTGTGTACGTTCGTGTGTGTGTGTGTGCATGCGTGCGTGCACGTATGTGTGTGTGCCAGAGTGGTTATGTCAGTACGTGTTCAGAGCACAGGGGAGCCCACCACTGTGATGCCATGGTTGTGTGTGTGGAGGAGTTGAGAAATGAGCCTGTGTATGTGTGTTTGTGCTGGGAAGGCCTGCTCATATGTACACACCACCATCATCATCATCATCACCATCGTCACTGCCGCTTCCATCCTTTAATGACATTATTATTTGTGCCGTTATTGTTTCCTCAAAACTGGAAATTCTATGGCAACAAAAGAAAAATGTCTCTTGGTGGGTGGTCATAGATAAATGATACCCTGACAAACATGAAAGACTTGCCCTTTACTTTAGCTAAGTCCTATGACATTGGCATAACAAGCAGAGCGCGATAAGTGTGGAGCGGGGGTGTTTTTATTTGCATACATCTGGGAGTTGTTGGAACAAGCCGCTGTTTAGCATCTGTCGGTGAGAAATGGCTCCAGTGTCTCCACACTGATGAATACAAGTGGCTGTGAATGAGGAAACAGCTCAGCCCTTGGCTGCATATCTTTATCTCATGAGGGGTTGGATGAAATTAAACAATTTAGTAGAATCAAGCCTGAATGTTATTACCATAATGTTATATAGTTTTATATTCCTGAAGGTACACCTGGGACAAAGCACAGTCACAGTATCTAAAATGTTATCTTAGCACTTGTTCAGATTGAGTGCAGTGGACAGCTGTAAAGGGAGTGGGACAGTGTAAATAATAGGGATTAAAAGGGATGATGTCTGTCAAACCCTTATTCCCAGTGAAGCTGAGTTCACATGGGTGAAGCTGAGTTCACAGGGGTGAAGCTGAGTTCACAGGGGTGAAGCTGAGTTCACAGGGGTCAGAACAAACCCTGATTACATTTTGTTTGTCTGTTTGCTCCAGACTAAGGACTGGGATAAAGCCTAGTTTTCTCCCTCATGATGTAAAGTGAAGCTTTCTCTTGGCATCGTCCTCAGGTGCTCAGCTGATGAAAAGTGTAATCTTACCCTGCAGTAGCACTTCCGGAATAATGTTGCTTAAATTATAGTGGGACCTGGGGAGAAAAGGGGAGTGGATTGGAAGTGAGGCGTGATTCTGAATCGTCATTTAGCGGTGTTGATCTTGGATCATCATTTACATTGAAGTGACGTGATGACGCTCCAGTTGATAGCAGTCGTCTTACATGCTCCTGTTTTGTGTTGTTTTTTTTTACGCTGATCTGAACTTTTTTGTACATAATGTCTCCGCCATCATTTCCTATTACCGAAAACAGCTTCTGTACATCATAACAGCAATCAATAACCTTGATATGGACCAACATTTCTACTTCAATGAGTCGGCAGCTCTGGAATTTGTTTACTCTGGAACAGGCCCTAATCCCCGAGACTCGAAACAACTCAATATTAGGAAGGTGGTCTTAATGTTTGATATACTCAGTGTACATCTTGCTGGTTTTTCTATGCATCGTCAAGACTGGACGGCAGACTCGGGTAAGACGAAGGGAGGAGGGGAATGTCTCTTTATTAACAACAGCTGGTGCGCGATCTCTAATGTTAAGGAAGTCTCAAGTTTAAATCTCATGATAAGCTGTAGACCATACTATTTACCAATATTATTCATAGCTGTCTATTTAACACCACAAACTGATGCTGGTACTAAGACTACACTCAACGAGTTGTATAGGGCCATAAGCAAACAAGAAAATGCTTTTTCAGATGCTGCATTTCTTAGGGCCGGAGATTTGAATGTAGG
Organism: Oncorhynchus gorbuscha; assembly: GCF_021184085.1. Taxonomy (NCBI): domain Eukaryota; kingdom Metazoa; phylum Chordata; class Actinopteri; order Salmoniformes; family Salmonidae; genus Oncorhynchus; species Oncorhynchus gorbuscha. Next base: position 63,912,009 of record NC_060188.1, read on the forward strand.
GATATTGACATTCGTTTTGCTTCATGTTTACCAGCATGTCACCTGTGCAACTAACTCTAGATCACCTTTACTCCACATGCAGAAACTCAGACAAGGCCCTCCCTTGGCCTCCTTTTGGCAAATCAGACCATAACTCTATCTTTCTATCTTCCTGCTTACAAGCAAAAACTCAAATGGGAAGTACCAGCGAGAATGGAATATGTTTCGGGATTCATCCGATAACATTGAGCAGTTAACCACTTCAGTCACCGGCTTCATTAATAAATGCATTGACGACATCATCCCCACAGTGACCTTACGTACAAACCCCAACCAGAAGCCATGGATTACAGACATCTGCATTGAGCTAAAGGCTAAAGCTGCAGATTTCAAGGAGCGGGACACTAATCTGGACGCTTATAAGACCTCCGACAAGCCATCAAACAGGCAAAGCGCCAGTACAGGACTAAGATCGAATCCTACTAAGTCGGCTCTGACACTCAACGGATGTTGGCAGTGCTTGCAAATTATCACGGATTACAAAGGGAAACTCAGCCACGAGCTGCCCAGCAACACAAGTCCAACAAATGAGCTAAATGCCTTCTATGCTCGCTTCGAGGTAAGCAACACTGAACCATGCATGAGAGCACCAGCTGTTCAGATGACTTCGTTATCTCACTTTCCGTAGACGATGTAAGACCTTTAAACAGGTTAACATTCGTGAAGCCGCAGGGCCGGATGGAATACCAGGAAGCATACTCCAAGCATGTGCTGAGCAGCTGCCAAGTGTCTTCACTGACACTAAATGACTATCACATCTATAGCCATGAAATGCTTTGAAATTGCTGGTCATGGTTCACATCAACACCATCATCCCAGACACCCTGGACCCACTGCAATTCGCAAACCGCCCCAACAGATCCACAGATGATGCAATCTCTATTGCACTCCACACTGCCCTCACCCACCTGGACAAATTAATACCTATGTAAGAACGTTGTTCATTGATTACAGCTCAGCATTCAACACCATAGTCCCTTCCAAGCTCATCACAAAGCTCAGGACCCTGGGACTGAATACCTACCTCTGCATCTAGATCCTGGACTTCCTGATGGGCCGCCCCCCGGCGGTTGAGGGTAGGCAACAACACATCTGCCACGCTCACCATCAACACGGGGGCCCCTCAGGGGTGTGCGCTTAGTCCTGTGCTGTACTCCCCATTCACCCATGACTGCGTCGCCACGCACGACTCCAACACTATCGTGTCGTTTACTGACGACACGACAGTGGTAGGACTGATCACATATGATGATGAAGCCACCTATAGGGAGGAGGTCAGAGAACTGTCAGTTTGGTGACAGGGCAACAACCTCTCCCTCAAGAACAGCAAGACAAAGAAACTCATCATGGTCTACAGGAAACAGAGGGCTGTGTACACGGGTGTCCACATCACTAAGGAATTAACATGGTGCACAGTTGTGAAGAGGTCACGACAGCGCCTCTTCCCCCTCAGGAGGCTGAAAAGATTTGGCATCCTCAAAAAGTTCTATACCAGTACCATTGTGATCATTTTGACTGGCTGCATCACCGCTTGGTATGGCAACTGCCATGCACCCGACCGCGAGGCGCTACAGAGGATGGTGAGTTCGGCCCTGTACATCACTGAGGCTGAGCTCCCTGCCATCCAGGACCTCTATACCAGGCAGTGTCAGAGAAAGGCCCAACATTTTTTTGAAAACTCCAGCCAACCAAGCCATAGACGGTTCTCTCTGCTACTGCATGGTGCATGGTAAGTGGTACCAGTGAACCAAGTCTGGGACCAACAGGACCCTGAATAGCTTCTACCCCCAAGCCATAAGACTGCTAAACAAGACAGCTAAATAGCTAATCAAATGGCTACCAGGAATACCTGCATTGACCCTTTTTTACACTGACTCTATACGCACACACTGGATTCTACCCACATATTCACACACTTACACTGACACCCCAACACAAACACACATACACACAACATGTGTGCACATGCGTACTGACTCCACACTCTCACACACATACTCACTCACTCCCACACACACACCCACCCACACACACTTTCACACTGACCACATATGTTGCGACTACTGGTCCACATACGCTGCTGCTACAGCTCAGTCTATTATCTATGCTGTTGCCTCGTCACTTTACCCCTATCTACAGTATATGTACATGGCTACCTCAATTACCTCATACCCTGCACGTCGAATCGGTACTGCTACTCCCTGTATGTAGCCATGTTATTATTTGACTCATTATTGTTATTTGTTGTTCACTGTGTATTTATTCCTTGTGTCACTATATATATATTTACATTTACATTTAAGTCATTTAGCAGACGCTCTTATCCAGAGCGACTTACAAATTGGTGCATTCACCTTATGACATCCAGTGGAACAGTCACTTTACAATAGTGCATCTAAATCTTAAAGGGGGGGGTGAGAGGGATTACTTATCCTATCCTAGGTATTCCTTAAAGAGGTGGGGTTTCAGGTGTCTCCGGAAGGTGGTGATTGACTCCGCTGTCCTGGCGTCGTGAGGGAGTTTGTTCCACCATTGGGGGGCCAGAGCAGCGAACAGTTTTGACTGGGCTGAGCGGGAGCTGTACTTCCTCAGTGGTAGGGAGGCGAGCAGGCCAGAGGTGGATGAACGCAGTGCCCTTGTTTGGGTGTAGGGCCTGATCAGAGCCTGGAGGTACTGAGGTGCCGTTCCCCTCACAGCTCCGTAGGCAATCACCATGGTCTTGTAGCGGATGCGAGCTTCAACTGGAAGCCAGTGGAGTGAACGGAGGAGTGGGGTGACGTGAGAGAACTTGGGAAGGTTGAACACCAGACAGGCCAGTCTAAACTTTGGAAGCACCAACTCATAAACACCTACTGAGGGTTTGTTATTTTTATCTTTATTTCTACTATTTTCTACAACTATGAAATAACACATATGTAATCATGTAGTAATCAAAAAAGTTTTAAACAAATCAAAATATATGTTATATTTGAGATTCTTCAAAGGAGCCACCCTTTGCCTTGATGACAGCTTTGCACACTCATGGCATTCTCTCACACAGCTTCATGAGGTAGTCACCTGAAATGCGTTTCAATTAACAGGTGTGCCTTGTTAAAAGTTCATTTGTGGAATTTCTTTCCTTTTTAATGCGTTTGAGCCAATCAGTTGTGTTGTGACAAGGGAGGGGTGGTATACAGAAGATAGCCCTATTTGGTAAAAGAACAAGTCTATATTATGGCAAGAACAGTTCAAATAAGCAAAAATAAATGACAGTCCATCATTACTTAAGATATGAAGGTCAGTCAATGCAGAACCTTTCAAGAACTTTGAAAGTTTCTTCAAGCGTAGCGCAAAAACCATCAAGCGCTATGATGAAACTGGCTCTCATGAGGACCGCCACAGGAAAGGAAGACCCAGAGTTATCTCTGCTGAAGAGGATAAGTTCACTTACCAGTCTCAGAAATTGCAGCCCAAATAAATGCTTCACAGAGTTCAAGTAACAGAAGTTCAACATCAACTGTTTAGAGGAGACTGTGGGCATCAGGCCTTCGTGGTCAGATTTCTGCAAAGAAACCGCCACTAAAGAAGAAGAAGAGATTTGCTTGGGCCAAGAAACACAAGCAATGGACATAAGACTGGTGGAAATCTGATGAGTCCAAATTTGAAATATTTGGTTCCAACCGCCGTGTCTTTGTGAGATGCAGAGTAGGTGAATGGATGATCTCCGCATGTGTGGTTCCCACAGTGAAGCATGAAGGGGGAGGTGTGGTGATGCTTTGCTGGTGAGTCCCACTATCATTTGATTTTCAACAATACAATGACCCAACACACCTCCATGCTGTGTAAGGACTATTTGACCAAGAAGGAGAGTGATGAAGTGCTGCATCAGATGACCTGGCCTCCACAATCACCCGACCTCAACCCAATTGAGATGGTTTGGGATGAGATGGTTTGGGATGAGTTGGACAGCAAAGTGAAGGAAAAGCAGCCAACAAGTGCTCAGCATATGTGAGAACTCTTTCAAGACTGTTGGAAAAGCATTCCAGGTGGAGCTGGTTGAGAGAATGCCAAGAGTGTGCAAACACTTCTTTGGTTACTATATGATTCCATATGTGTTATTTCATAGTTTTGCTGTCTTCACTATTATTCTACATTGTAGACAATAGTGAAAATAGATAAAAACCCTTGAATGAGTAGTTGTGTCTAATCTTTTGACTGGTACTGTATATATTTAAAAAATATATATTTTTCTCTGCATTGTTGGAAAAGGACCTGTAAGTAAGCATTTCACTGTTAGTTCACTTCACCTGTCGTTTACAAAGCATGTGACAAATTACATTTGATTTGATTTACCTGTATTGATCCTGGGTCATCATTTACATTTACCTGTGTTGATCCTGGGTCATCATTTACATTTACCTGTATTGATCCTGGGTCATCATTTACATTTACCTGTATTGATCCTGGGTCATCATTTACATTTACCTGTGTTGATCCTGGGTCATCATTTACATTTACCTGTATTGATCCTGGGTCATCATTTATTTTTACCTGTGTTGATCCTGGGTCATCATTTACATTTACCTGTGTTGATCCTGGGTCATCATTTACATTTACCTGTATTGATCCTGGGTCATCCTTTACATTTACCTGTATTGATCCTGGGTCATCATTTACATTTACCTGTATTGATCCTGGGTCATCATTTACATTTACCTGTATTGATCCTGGGTCATCATTTACATTTACCTGTATTGATCCTGGGTCATCATTTACATTTACCTGTATTGATCCTGAATCATTATTTTGCTGTGTCGTCTCTGGATCTAACACAGCTAAATGACGATCCAGGATCAACACATCTCGATCTAAATTATGATCCTGGATTAACACAAATTCGTATCAAAGGTAATGTATGTAAATGAGGTAATACATGCCTGTTCCTAATGCATATCCATTTTTCATTAGACATTGTTGGCATTTGAGCCTTTTCACTCGCCAGCAATTGCTCATTTTATGATGGCTCAATTTTGGTTAAATTAGCGCAGTAGCTACAGTATATAGATTTTTTGGCAGATTACGACAGCTAACATTATATGCCTCCTAAACCCTAATTATCTAAGTGATTCTCCTCCCTTCTCCCTCTCATCACTGTGTCCATAACATGCTGCCTCTACATGTCAAGTAGATGTTGCGCACACACAACTGCTGTGTACAGTTAAAGCCACCGAGGCGATAGCTCATTTTTAATTGCTTTATAATTATGACTACACAAATTCACGGCTGGAGGATGGGTCATTTTCTTTATGCTGATTTATTATGCCTCATGATAATGCTAGGAACCAGACATGTTTGAATCACCCCATGGCATTATTTATAGTAGATTGTGAGATACAAGATCCCCCCCCCCCCCCACACACACACACACACTAGCCTTTCTATGCAACAGTATAAATTGGCAGTGGTAGCTCTGTGTTAAAGCCAGACAGGCTGTACTTTCCCCCCTGGTTTCTGGTGCACACAGACAGGCAGGGAGAGAGGAAGGGAAGGAAGAAGGGAGGGAGGGAGGGAAGGAAGGAATGTGAGCCTGCCAGCCGCCCACCAGACTGCCCTTCTGCAGTCAGTTCACCCACTCTCAAGGACAGTACTGTCTAGCCGCATGCCCTCTCTCCCTCTCTCTCTCTTTGTCTTTCAACCTCTGCCAGGCTGCATGACAATGAACCAGAGTAAATATATAACATTAATTGGCAGTGTGATCATTTAGAGCCCATAATCCCTGAGCAACTATTGCTTTTATGATAAACGCTTGGCAGTCCACATTATGCTGCTACCTCTGCTGTTAGATAGATAGGGAGAGGGGGTGGGGAAGAGAAATGGAGAGGGGGGGTTGCGAGAGAGATAGGGGGCTGAGAGAGATGTAGTGATAGAGAGGGGGAGTTGAGGGAGAGATCAGTGTATGTTGGGGGATTAGTTTCATTGCATCACTGAGGAGGAGTGGAGTGTTTTACAAGGCCAGCGCGACTCTCCCTCTTACCACCACTCAATTACATTGACATATTGAAGGTAAAGAGGTAGGACTCATCTTTGTATCACCTCTCTGAAATGTAGCCTAGTGATGGAAAAAGTGACATGGATGAAACATAATGTTCTAAAATATGTAATAAAGAGATTTTAGCTTAATGGTTTAATGCCTAATTCCCTCCATCAGACTCTCTGTCAACTACATCATGCCAAATGTGAAGCGATCATTCATTTGCCATTTTGTCTCTCTGGCTACTTTTCTATAAAAGAGTCTTCACTATTTCTACTTTACTAATGCATTAGATACCTTACTATCTAATGTGATATATCATGAGGACAAAGGACATCTGAGTGAACACACCACTATAATCTGTGTCTCCAATTCCTTTTCACAGTGGGCTCTAGTCTGTAGCCTATAACCCTACTAAAGACAAAACACCTGGCCTCATGGGGACATTTTATTGGCTGTGAACCAAGCATCCATCTCCATCACCATGTCACCTGGGGAGATCGGGGGGGGGGGGGGGGGCGAGGGAGGGGAAGATGGGGAAAGAGGTGTAGAGGGTGGGGACAGGGCAGTCTTGCTAGATTTGTCATCCCTGAGCCTCTTCAGCCCCACTGTGACAGCAGAGCATTTCATCTTCCTCCCCATTCATCCTGGATACAGACAGACAGAGAACCACGAGAAGAGAAAAAGCATAAATAATACACTTTCTCTCTCTGCTTCCTGCCGTCTCACACACAGTCCCACTACATGGTGGTGTAACAAAGAAGCACATACTGTATACAGTGCCTTCAGAAAGTATTCCAACCCCTCGTCTTATTTATTTATTTATTTATTTAACCTTTATTTAACCAGATAGGCAAGTTGAGAACAAGTTCTCATTTACAATTGTGACCTGGCCATTCCACATTATTCCACATTATGTTGTGTTACAGCCTGAATTCAAAATGTATTAAATGTTTTTTTTCTCTCATCCATCTACATACAATACACCATAATGACAAAGTGAAAACATGTTTTTAGAAACTTCAGCAAATATATTGAAAATGAAGTACAGAAATATCACACCCCTGGGTCAGTACTTTGTAGAAGCACCTTTAGCAGCGATTACAGATGTGAGTCTTTCTGGGAAAGTCTCTAAGAGCTTTCCACACCTGGATTGTGTAACATTTGCCCATTTTATTATTTTCATTAATTATTTTGAGCTCTGTCAAATTGGTTGTTGATTACAACCACTTTTTAAGGTCTTGCCATAGAGTTTCAAGTAGATTTAGGTCAAAACTGTAAGTTGGCCACTAAGGAACTAACCACTAGGCTACCCGGGGCGGCAGGGTAGCCTAGTGGTTAGAGCGTTGGACTAGTAACCGAAAGGTTGCAAGTGCGAATCCCCGAGCTGACAAGGTACAAATCTGTCGTTCTGCCCCTGAACAGGCAGTTAACCCACTGTTCCTAGGCCGTCATTGAAAATAAGAATTTGTTCTTAACTGACTTGCCTAGTAAAATGAAGGTTACACACACACACACACACATTGTCTTCTTGGTAAGCATGTCTTGTATTGGATTTGCCCCAAACAGAACATAACAATTCGAATTCAGGATAAAAAGTGAATTGCTTTGTCAAATTGTTTGCAGTATTACGTTAGTGACTTGTTGCAAACAGGATGCATGTTTTTGAATATGTTTTATTCTGTACAGGCTTCCTTCTTTTCACTCTGTCAATTAGGTTAGTATTGTTGTTGGGCTACAATGTTGTTGATCCACCCTCAGTTTTCTCCTATCCCAGCCATTAAACTCTCTAACTGTTTTAAAGTCACCATTGGCCTCATGGTGAAATCCCTGAGTGGTTTCCTTCCTCACCGGCAACTTAGTTAGGAAGGGCAGCTGTATCTTTGTAGTGACTGGGTGTATTGATACAGAATCCAGGCTGTATGACATCTGGCCATGATTGGGATTCCCATAGGGTGGCGCACAATTGGCCCACCGTCATCTGGGTTTGTAAATAAATTAAGGTTAAATAAAAATGTAAAATAAATTTCAAAAATACATCATCCAAAGTGTAATTATTAACTTCACTACGCTCAAAGGGATATTCAATTCCTGCTTTTTCTGTTTTTACCCATCTATCAATAGGTGCCCTTCTTTGCGAGGCATTGGAAAACCTCTCTGGACTTTGTGTTTGAATCATTTGTGTTTGAAATTTAAAAATCATGTTAAACACTTATTGCACACAGAGTCCATGCAGCTTATTATGTGTAAACACCATTTCTAATTCTGAACTTATTTGCCATAACAAAGGTGCTGGATATGTATTGACTCAAGACATTTCCGCTTTTAATTAAATTCCACTTTGACATTATGAGGTGTTGTGTCTAGGCCAGTGACAAAAATAATCTAAATGTAGTCCATTTTAAATTCAGGCTGTAACACAACAAAATGTGTAAAAAGTCAAAGGGTGTGAATACTTTCTGAAGGCACTGTATGAGGATGTACGGGACCTATTTATATGTGGATGTTTTATGTAGCGACAGGGATGGCCAGGGTGTTTGGTTGTGCATGATGATGACTCCTCCAAGGGGTACAGTGATGTCCACTGTGGAGAGAGAGGGGAGTCCAAGATAGCCCTGTGGTCATCCAATAAACTGTAGTGTAATGAAAAAGAGTAGTAAGATATTTAACTATTTATAATTTGGATTATCTTTGGTAACCCTCGCCTTATTCTGATCTAATTTCATGCTAGCCCTATAGCCCATTATGATATAATATTATGTAGCACATTAAACCATTCAGTATCTCTGACATAACTCAATACAGTTCTGTCTTTGTATGTAATGTAATTTCATGCAGCATCCATTGATCTCCTTATTTACGCTCCTCCTCTGACTTTGACTCCAAATACAGCTTTTAGGACCTGAATCATGCGGAGCAGCAATTTCCAGATGACAGGTTTTACAGAGTGGAAATAAAGAAATCAATCCATCTGTCAACAACATCAGAGATAGCTTTATTGTAGTGGGAGAAAGGAGGAGGGTCTGTGTTCAGATGGGGCTGTAGTGTGGAAGGGAGCAGGGTATGTGTTCAGATGGGGCTGTAGTGTGGAAGGGAGCAGGGTATGTGTTCAGATGGGGCTGGAGTGTGGAAGGGAGCAGGGTATGTGTTCAGATGGGGCTGTAGTGTGGAAGGGAGCAGGGTCTGTGTTCAGATGGGGCTGTAGTGTGGAAGGGAGCAGGGTATGTGTTCAGATGGGGCTGGAGTGTGGAAGGGAGCAGGGTATGTGTTCAGATGGGGCTGTAGTGTGGAAGGGAGCAGGGTCTGTGTTCAGATGGGGCTGTAGTGTGGAAGGGAGCAGGGTATGTGTTCAGATGGGGCTGGAGTGTGGAAGGGAGCAGGGTATGTGTTCAGATGGGGCTGTAGTGTGGAAGGGAGCAGGGTATGTGTTCAGATGGGGCTGTAGTGTGGAAGGGAGCAGGGTATGTGTTCAGATGGGGCTGTAGTGTGGAAGGGAGCAGGGTCTGTGTTCAGATGGGGCTGTAGTGTGGAAGGGAGCAGGGTCTGTGTTCAGATGGGGCTGTAGTGTGGAAGGGAGCAGGGTCTGTGTTCAGATGGGGCTGTAGTGTGGAAGGGAGCAGGGTCTGTGTTCAGATGGGGCTGTAGCGTGGAAGGGAGCAGGGTCTGTGTTCAGATGGGGCTGTAGTGTGGAAGGGAGCAGGGTCTGTGTTCAGATGGGGCTGTAGCGTGGAAGGGAGCAGGGTCTGTGTTCAGATGGGGCTGTAGTGTGGAAGGGAGCAGGGTCTGTGTTCAGATGGGGCTGTAGAGTGGAAGGGAGCAGGGTCTGTGTTCAGATGGGGCTGTAGTGTGGAAACTGTGATCTAGAGCAGATGACAACGATAAGGCTAGGCTGGAGAAATCACAGCGGTGCTGGTGGATGATTGTGGATGTCATGATGGCTGGTGGAGCATGGCAGGAAACAGTGTTTCCCCTTCTCCTAGTTGTCATTGTGCTGCTGATCGAGTTACTCTGTACGATTGATTGATTTGATTGCTTGATGAGAACATCTATGCTATATGATAGGGGTACTCAGGTACTATTTGAGAATGTCCGGTTACACAAATGTCCTAGGTGGCAAAGGTCCAGATGGATAATGTAATTGATCGGCATAGTAACAAACCCCTACCTCGCAACCCCAATCTGTTCACACCCTTCTTGTTGGCTCAGAGAAAATGTTGCAGTTTTAAAGCTAATTTCTTGCAATTCTACGCATTGTTCCATGTTTTATGTGTGTTTATATGATACCAGATGTCAAAGCCCGACCAAGTAATTGACTCCATTCTGGGTCCAGGTCCGTGTTCCGCCAGTTGAGTATGGGGGCTATATGAAGCTGATCTGCCATTGGATCTGCCACACTATATGATAAAACGATTGAATTTGGATCCAAATATGCATTCAGAATGAATATTTTTTAAGGTACAGAATCTTTTATTGTACGTTTATATCTGTCACCGTGTTTCCGGTAGATATTCATGGCGGTTAAACACTTCGGACTACATTGAATCCCCCTTAAAGATGCACTATGCAGAAATATCTCTATTTCCTGGTTTCTAAAATTCTAATAGTTTGTCTAATTTCAGTTTGTGACAAAACAAGCAAGTATAGTGTAGAGAATCATTGTACCATATAAACCGCTGTGAAAATATATTTTCCATTACCTACATTTTTTAAATTTTTAAAATGTTTGAAGCTGGTGTACAAAACCAAAGGTAAGAGATGTAAAAATGAAATGTAAGGACAGGGAGCATAGAAATGGCACACACAGAACACATCTACCGCTTTATAGACTTGTTTTCAATGAGAATGACAGATCTATAACTCACATTTATATGTGGATTTGGTTGGGTCGCCCAAAAAGTTACATATTGCAGAATTAATCATTTATATAAAGCTATCTATGTAAACCCACCACCGGCCCAGGTGATAGGCCCAGGACAATAGTGGTCAAGTTCCTGAGATTCAAGGACAAGGTAGCTGTTCTTGAAAGAGCCAAGAACTTGAGAGGAACGTATATCTTCCTCAACGAGGACTATCCTGAAGCTGTGTGCCAGAAGAGGAAAGAACTGATCCCAGCCATGAAAACTGCCAGAGCGCGTGGGGACATTGCTTACATCCGTAATGACAGGCTCATTGTTCACCCTCCCTCTCAGAAGCCTGGAAGGTGTAAGAGAGCCAAGCCTATGGGTTCGTGGCTTCCACCCCGCAGCGCGCGCACACACACACACACCAATTGATTAATGGACTACTGAATGTATGTTTTTTTCTTCTGCTTTGTTTGCTCTTTTCAGTATTATGTCTATGTCTGATAAGCTACCCAGGAAAGGGCTGAAAATAGCCCATATTAATATATGTAGCCTTAGAAATAAGGTTCATGAAATCAATAACTTGCTAGCATCAGATAACATTCATATATGAGCCATTTCTGAGACTCCCTTAGATAAATAATTTGATGATACAGCAGTAGCAATACAAGGATATACATCTATAGAAGAGACAGAAATGCTGTATATATTCAGAATTATCCCCGTAATTCTTAGAGAGGATCTTATGTCAAGTGTTATTGAAGTGTTGTGGTTGCAGGTTCACTTGGCACATATAAAGTCTTTTCTTTAGGGGTGTTGCTATAGGCCACCAAGTGCTAACAGTCAGTATCTAAATAATGTGTGTGAAATGCTTGATAGTGTATGTGATGTAAACAGGTCTACTTTCTTGGCGACTTGAATATTGACTGGTTTTCATCAAGCTGTCCCCTCAAGAGGAAGCTTCTCACTGTAACCAGTGCCTGTAATCTGGTTCAGGTTATTAATCAACCTACCAGGGTGTTTACAAACACTACAGGAACAAGATCATCCACATGTATCGGTCACATTTTTACTAATACTGTAGAACGTTGTTCTAAAGCTGTATCCATACCAATTGGATGCAGTGATCACAATATCGTGGCTATATCCGGGAAAGACAAAGTTACAACAGCTGGGCCTAAAATAGTGTATAACAGATCATACAAAAGATGTTGCTGTGGATGATGTTAGAAATATGTGTTGGTCTGATGTGATTAATGAGGAGCATCCAGACGCTGCACTTGATGAATTTATGAAATTGCTTCTTCCAATTATTGATAAACATGCACCTGTTAAGAAACTGACTGTTAGAACTGTTAAGGCGCCATGGATTGATGAGGAATTGAAGAACAGTATGGTTGAAAGAGATGGATCTAAAGGAGTGGCTAATAAGTCCGGCTGCCCATCTGACTGGCCTACTTACTGCAAATTGAAAGATTATGTGACTAAAATCAACAAAAAGAAGAATAAACTGTATTATGAAGCCAAGATCAATGATATAAAGAATGATGGAAAAAAAACTTTGGAATACTTTAAATTAAATAATTAGCAGAAAGACAAATTCATCAAATCATCACGAAACCATTTAATGTTGCAAATTATTTTAATGGTTATTTAATTTGCAAGGTGGAAAAACTTAGGCAGGAAATGCAACAACAAACAGTGAGCAATTGTATTAATGTGTAAAAAACTAATAATGAAAGAAAAGCATTGCAAGTTAGAATTTTGTAAAGTTAGTGTGGAAGAGGTGGAAAAATTATTGTTATTGATCGATAATGACAACCCTTCTGGAATTGACAACTTAGATGGAAAGCTACTGAGGATGGTAGCTGACTCTATAGCCACTCCCATCTGTCAAATTTTTAAATCTGAGCCTAGAGGAAAGTCTTTGTCCTCAGGCCTAGAGGGAAGCCAAAGTAATTCCGCTACCTAAGAGTGGTAAAGCGGCTATCTATCTAATAAAACTCAAAGAGTTTTCTTTAATGATAGCTTCTCTTGTTTGATTTGTCAAACAAATCAAGTGTGGCATGCCGCAAGGCAGCTCTCTAGGCCCTCTACTCTTTTCTATTTTTACCAATGACCTGCCACTGACAATCAACAAAGCATATGTGTACATGTATTCTGATGATTCAACCATATACACATCAGCAACCATAGCTAATGCAGTCACTGAAACCCTTAACAAAGAGTTAGTCTGTTTTGGAATGGGTGGCTAGTAATAAACTGGCCCTGAACATCTCTAAAACTAAGAGCATTGTATTTGGTACAAATCATTCCTTAAGTTCTAGACCTCAGCTGAACATTGTGAAAAGAACATTGTGTTGAAAATCCCAAATTGTTTGCATTGTCAACTTACATGCAGCTCTGACACACACATGTATCCTACCATGTACCTACTTCTGTAGCTCAGTTGGTAGAGCATGGCGCTTGTAACGCCAGGGTAGTGGGTTCGATCCCCGGGACCACCCATACGTAGAATGTATGCACACATGACTGTAAGTCGCTTTGGATAAAAGCGTCTGCTAAATGGCATATATTATTATTATTATATTACATGCCACCAGGGGTGTTTTCACAGTCCCCAAATCCCCCCAAAATTCAAGAAAGCGTACGGTATTATATAGAGCCGTAATTGCATGGGACTTCCTTCCATCTCATATTTCTCAAATAAACAGCAAACCTGGTTTTAAAAAACAGATAAAGCAACACCTCGCGGCACAACGCGTCTCCCCTATTTAGTTAGTTTGTGTGTATGCAGTGATATGTAGGCTACATGTGCCTTTACATTTTTTTTATGTAGTTCTGTCCTTGAGCTGTTCTTGTCTATTGATGTTCTGTATTATGTCATTCTGTGTTATGTTTCATCTTTCGTGTGGATCCCAGGAAGAGTAGCTGCTGCTTTTGCAACAGCTAATGGGGATCCTAATAAAATACCAAATCTACTAACCTATAGCCTGTTTACGACTAGAGCCTGGGGTCTCCAGACATTGGTGGGATAGTATCTGTTTGTTTCCTTCCATATAAAGGGTGTTAGTGTTTCTTCCCTGTGGTTGGCAGCAGGCTGTGGTTTAGAATTAGTGTTTACTTTGGCTGACCGACAGACAGACAGATCCCCACTGCAGGCAGGCCAACAGAACAGGGCCTGAGTGCCTGTCTGTATTTACTGCTGCAATGGGTTTGCCTACATTCATCTTGTTCTGTGTCTCTCTGTGTCTGGGCTGAGGAGAGGAGGAGGTAACGAGAGGGGAGGAGGAGTGCTGGGGAAGTGATTAGTGTAATTAACTGTGAAGAACAGAGAGAGAGTCTGCTTTTCCGTCTAAACACACGAGACGTGTCCTCCTAGTCCTACTACTAGCTGTATTTACTGATGATGGGTGGTGACTCTGAGGCCTGTAGTAAAAGTTATGTGGCCTAGTGATGAGCTGTGGAACCTGGTAGGATAGAGCTTGCCTTTCACAGATTGTAATGCGTGTTGATGTCACCGGACAGGTCAAAACTCAATCCCACTTAAACAGGCTGTCTTTTCTTACACTATAAGGGTATTGTCATAATTTTCACATTTTCACAGTATTATTCCAAACTTTATGGTGTGGAAATATATTTAAAATAAATGTTTTTTGACTGCACTGGGCCTTTAACACATTTTAAATGTTGACGAGAGTGTCAACATGGTCCATAGTAGAGAGATCCCCTGTTTTCTAGTATGTATTTAACAGGTCAGGGCCTGTCTATAACCATGGAACACTTACTGTTACATTCCATACACTGTACAGGGCATAATGACAAACATAATGACAAGCATAATGGCTGATGAACATGTGCGCATGTGTGTTGGGTCTGCTTCTTCGAACCGTGTGTAACATCCTTTGTGTTGAAAACCTCCACTTTGTGTATTGGTTTGTGTCTGCAGAACACTGTAGGCAGTGTTCTAGCTCTTGAACTCTCTGTTCAGGTTTTACAGCCAGCCAGAGCCAGTGTTGGATGTAATGCATTCACTTCCAAGACAAACATAGGTAATGAGCTGTGCCCGGCACAGCAGAGTGGAGGTGTTCAGAGCTGTCTCTTAACTCTCAACTCCCACCCACTCTCTCTCTGCTTCTCTCAGCTATATATTTACTCATAGAGTACCGCACGGGACTCTCTTGTAAAATAGATTTAATGTCTATGAGAATAACCTGTATGAATAAAGGTTAAATGAAAAAACTGCAGTCTATGAGGGAGAGGGGGATAATGCCTTATGTAGTCAAACCTTCCAGACAATCCATACTCAAGAGGCATGGGTTAAAAGATGTCAGATTTGATGTCAATTCTGTATTTATTTTTCTCTATCTCTATCTCTGTTTCTCTATATCTATCCCTGTTTCTCTATCTCTGTCCGTGTCCCTATCTCTGTCCGTGTCCCTATCTCTATCCCTGTTTCTCTATCTCTATCATTGTTTCTTCGTGTCCCTATCTATATCCCTGTTTCTCTATCTCTGTCCGTGTCCCTATCTCTATCCCTGTTTCTCTATCTCTGACCGTGTCCCTATCCCTATCTCTATCCCTGTTTCTCTATCTCTGACCGTGTCCCTATCCCTATCCCTGTTTCTCTATCTCTGACCGTGTCCCTATCCCTATCTCTATCCCTGTTTCTCTATCTCTGTCCGTGTCCCTATCTCTATCCCTGTTTCTCTATCTCTGTCCGTGTCCCTATCTCTATCCCTGTTTCTCTATCTCTGACCGTGTCCCTATCCCTATCTCTATCCCTGTTTCTCTATCTCTGTCCGTGTCCCTATCTATATCCCTGTTTCTCTATCTCTGTCCGTGTCTCTATCTCTATCCCTGTTTCTCTATCTCTGTCCGTGTCCCTATCTCTATCCCTGTTTCTCTATCTCTGACCGTGTCCCTATCTCTATCCCTGTTTCTCTATCTCTGTCCGTGTCCCTATCTATATCCCTGTTTCTCTATCTCTGACACACACACACACACACAGAGCGAGAGATATACACACACAGACTAACCAGGTTTCCATCCAACCTTTTAATGTGAGTAAAGTACATGCCAGATAAATGTCCCGACAAGCCTGATGGAAACAACATTTGCCGGTAAACTTTCCAAATGTCACCAAAACAAAATACACTAGACAAGGTGGGTTGTTTTTGTGTCTGTAAAATTAATTATGCGAGAATGGTTACGGGAATTGCTTTTATCCGCAAATATTGATATATTAGCCATCATATCGAAGTAAACTTGGAGTCACGCGATGTGTTGTGTGGTCCTCTAACTATGACTTAGGAAACATGCAGTTTATTAGGTAACAGATATAGTAAGTGATGGTGGTGAAAGTGCACAGTGATGAGCTTGATGCTCCTTTGCAATATATATATATATATATATAGAGGGTCTTATTTTGGTGACTGGATGATAAGATGCTCGTTTAACAAGTAAACATGATCTCCCTCTTTTCTCCATAATAATCTCATCAGGTAGGCCTAGGCTATACCCCACATAGCCACCCCACATAGCCTGGTTCCTCTCTAGGTTTCTTCCTAGGTTTTGGCCTTTCTAGGGAGTTTTTCCTAGCCACCGTGCTTCTACAACTGCATTGCTTGCTGTTTGGGGTTTTAGGCTGGGTTTCTGTACAGCACTTTGAGATATCAGCTGATGTACGAAGGGCTATATAAATAAATTTGATTTGATTTGATATACCCACACTGTGTCTGCAAGCTGTTGGCTAGAGTGCACGTGCAAGACCGCTATATAACACCGTTTTTTGATGACAAAACCAACAGTAGAGTTAAAAATGCGACGGAAACCAATTGAACTCGTTTTGTTTTATTCGGTACATTGGAATTTAACCACAAAAGTGATTTATTTTGTGTACCACATCACGCACAGCCTTTTATCTGCAACAAGTGGAAACACACCTCTGGTGGGAAAATGCGCATGTTGTTTTTATGCAGATTTTAGAACATTTACATGAAAATATGTCACCAATTGGATGGAAACCTAGCTTCTGATTTATTTCGCTTCTGTCTGCGCTGAGAGAAATCATTAATATATTGTTTGCCTGCCGACGCCAGTGATTGATTTCTCTCTCTATTAAGTTTTCTATTTGCCTGTCAGCTAAGCTTTACGTTTCGGTCCTCAATCCATACTCCTGTTAAATTCCTGCTCTATTTTTGCTGATTAGGCCACTTTGCCTTTGTGCAGGAAGAGGGCTTTTTGGAGACGCAGAGGATAAAACATCTCACTCAACGAGTTGAGAAATGTTTGTGTCATCTCCTTTTGTAAGGATATATAGAAATTGGATGTGCTTGTGTGAGTTTTGATTTTGGGTGAATGAGGATCGCAACAACAAACTGATTGATTGTCAAACAAATAAAATAAAATCCGTAGACAGAATAATTTCCCCCTCAACTGTAGATCACATTGAGAATTATGTAACACTATATCAGTCTCTCCTGCTTTCTGAGCCTTTGCCCTTTTCTCTGCTCTCTCTTTCTCTCCCTCATCATCACCTCTCTCTCCCTTCTCTCTTGTGGCCTAAGCCCTAGTCTCCAGGAGGTTTCTCAGGCCACTTGCTTTAGGTTTTCAGGTTTGGCCGGAGCTCTTGAAGTGGTAATGGGACCTTGGAGAATGATTCTCTTTGAGCTCGGGCTGTATGTGGACTGGGGAGGCATAGTACTACACAGCCCAGGGCCTGTTAGTGGAGGCTACTGGGGAATGGCATGGGCCACAGGGAGAGGAGGAGGAGGAGGGAGGGAGGGAGGAGAGAGAAAGAAGGGGGTGAGCGGAGAGGGACGGAGAGTCCCCAGCTCTTACCCCATCATTTGATTTGTTTTTCTTTTACGGCTGGTTAAGTGCGTGGATCACACAGCAGAGCACACAGTGCTGCACACCACAGCCATCGCTCTCCCTTTTTCTTTTTTTCTTTTTCTCTCTCCTTCTCTCCATCTCTGCTGCTGAAGCCCTGAGCCCATGGGCTGCTCCCAGGCCTTCATTGGTCTTTGGAGCAATTCACAGAGCTGTGTGTGTTAAAACAAATCTCGGTTTGGACACTCCCTATGTTTTAATAAAATCAACTATATATAGGCTATGTCTGATGCTTTAAGCACTGCAATTAAAATGAAGAAACAAATTACTAAAGAGGAAGCAAGAGATCAATACAGCCTAACCAGAAGAAAAACAACTGTTCCTGACCCGACACTCCTCCTCCCAATGCCCTCTGCTGCTGGCCTTCTGCTGCTAGCAACTTCAGGATTGTAATTGCAGAATCTGTTGTTGCAGGTAATAGACTACACCAGCGGTCAGTAACCTTCACCATTTGGAGTGCTAAGTTATCGTACCATTTCTACTGATCTTTGTGCCAGTTATGATTTTTTATGCACATTTTCATGGAACAGTTTCATTTAATTTATAATAAAATCCAAAAATCAATGTCACGTGGTTAATCAGTATATTTAAATTAAAATTATACAAATCTAAAAGTAAATTCTATTGCCATTGCAATAGCCTACATAAAGCCAACAAATAAAGACATTGTAGCCCGCAGGTAGAAAATATCCTGATAAAAATAAATATCCTATAGATCACATTGGTTATGCATGGCCTGTCTGCAAGGAACTTGAAACATTGTATCAACTATTAACTTGGATCAGGCCTGAAGCTATTGTTTGCAACATTGTATAAAATATTCTGGGCACTCAGAGTTTCCATGCCCAGTGAGTTCCATACAGACAGTCACAGCTGTAGGCAATTTGCGCAAGGGATAAAAAGTAATCAGATAGGTCTTTTTATGACGTTTCCACCAAATCAGAGCATGAAAGTTTTCCTTTCATGCGGAGTGGTTATTGAAAGGGAGAAAGCTGGAAAGACTTTTTTAAATAGGCTACCTTGAGGGGACAAAATGGTGCCGTAGAGAGAACACTGTGTTTCTGCGAGCTCCCGTGGCATTTGTAAATTTATATTTTTACATTAATCTCCTAGCTTGAAAAAGTGGTATAATTGGCTAAATAAGTTATCCTACAATGAGTATTGACGGCTATTTCTCAAAAGTCTCCAACAGCATGCCCACCAGAACTAATAAGAACTCGACCAAAACCACCATCCCTGTAGATGTGCAGGAGGAGCTAGCTAACGTTAGCAAAGCTAACAGCATTGCGGATCCAGGCACAATGGACCTGGTGATTCAAAAGATGACTGATAACATTACTAAAGTGATCGATGTTAAGATAAGAATGGTCTTGGATGCAATAGCAGGCCATTCAGCTGAACTACAGAGGGTTGTGAAACGTGTTGATGAGGCGGAAGGAAGAATTGCTACAGTGGAAACTTCAACTACATCTATGGACACTAAGATAAAAGCACTTGAGAAACAGGTGCGCAAAATGGCGGAGCACATTGACGACTTGGATAATCGAGGACGCAGATGCAATATTCGTGTTGTGGGACACGGAGAATTCTGAAGGGACACATTCAGTAAAAAGTTTTGAGGAATGGATCCCTGGCTACCTACAAATGGACACTAAGGCTGGTCGTGTGAAGCTGGACAGAGCCCATCGCTCTCAAGCACCGATACCCAGTCCCAACCAGCGCCCACAGCCAGTGGTTGTAAAGTTCCACAACTTCACCGACAAGCAGCGCGTCATGGATGCGGCTAGAAACATCGGCTCTGACGGTAGTCAACGTAAAGGTCCAAAGGTCATATTCTTCAATGATTATTCCACAGCGGTTGTACGAAGACACAAAGTGTTTGATGAGGCGAAGGCTCGACTCAAGAGAATGAAGATGGACTACGCACTGCTGTACCCGGCCACATTGAAGATTATGGTCAACGGATCGCCTAAAAAAACTCTACACACCTGAAGAGGCTGCTGCGTTTATTGACTCTCTCGGGTAAATAACTTTAAGCTGCACCTCCGCAGCATTGGATAACTTTTTTTTATTAGAATCTGATCATAAAACAGTGGTGTGAGTTCTCACGTGCTCCGGTTCAGTAATATTCGTATCTTTATTATTTTTCTTGCTTAAGTAACTGCCACTATAGCCCATGCTGAGATATGTGTGAATCTATATTGGTGCCCAGGCTTGGTTTTAGGTGGAAGAGCCTCAATATTATTCTGTTGATTTTCATTT
The DNA here is from genome assembly GCF_021184085.1 of Oncorhynchus gorbuscha. Classification (NCBI taxonomy): domain Eukaryota; kingdom Metazoa; phylum Chordata; class Actinopteri; order Salmoniformes; family Salmonidae; genus Oncorhynchus; species Oncorhynchus gorbuscha. The sequence goes on from NC_060188.1 coordinate 63,932,055, forward strand.
ACATATATATAAAGGATGAGGCTCTTGAGTGGCAATGCGGACTTAAGGGTCTACTGTGAGCGGACCAAGTAATTGGGCGTCACTCTAAAGCGGGAAGGTGGAATAAACGAGTCAGGAGTAGATTTTCTTGATTGAACACAGTTCTCTATTGAGGGCATTTGGTCAACACAAACACTCCAACATAATCAATGAAAATCTTCCAAGGAACAACATACATCTTCTTCTCCAGATGAAACAGGAACACAATAGGCTTATCTTTAAACTACAACAAAAAGTCACGGGATTGTCACCGTCTTAGTGGTTCTTCCTGGATAGCTCCTCTCTCTCAGTGGCCATCTTCCAGAGATAGTCCCCCCCCTCTCTGCTGGTTCCATTCTCTCTCTTATAGGGGAAGGAGAGTATGTCATTAGTACCGTCAGCTGTGCTTAATTGCCTCTGTTTACCTTGTCTCCCACGCCTTGTTGGGCTACTATCCATGAGCCCAGCCTGCCCTCTGGTGGTCCTTCCACACTACATTGGAAAGTTGAAATCGCCTGCATGTTAGCTAGTGGGAAAACCCCCTTTTGGATCTTTACAGGTTTAATTTTTGGGTTTAGTATAGTTAGAGTTCAGGGTTCATATTGTTTGTTTATGCTCGGTGAGATAGAAGAAAGTTCAACACATGGAAAAAGGTTCCACCCCACTTTTACAGTAGGATTCAGTCTGAATATTGAATGGTCAAAGTGCAATGGCAGGTAACAAACTGTGTGTATGGAACATTAGAGGGAGCCATACCCCCATTAAAAGGAAGAAGGTACTGTCTTTTTTGAAAAAATAAAATATTGATATGGCCCTTTTGCAAGAAACTCATTTGTATGATAAGGAGCACCTGAAATTACAACAAGGGAGGTTTGGTCAAGTGTTTTTCTCCTCATTTACATCCAGAAGTAGAGGTGAATTCTTGTGAAAAAGAACTTACCACTTACGGTCTTGAATTGTGTGAAAGATACATTTGGTCACTTTGTTATAATTAATGGTACTTTACAAGGGCAGAACATTTCCATAATTAACATTTACCCCCCCCTGATTTCCTCACGGAATTTCTAGACTTTTCAGAATTAAACTCAGACACTGCAGTGGTTGGAGGAGATTTTAATTGCCTGTTGAACCCCCTTATTGATAAGTTTCCCAGCGGTATAGCTTCACTCTCTCCTCAAGCTAAGTCACTTAAAGCTACAGTGCCGTGCGAAAGTTTTCGGCCCCCTTGAACTTTGCGACCTTTTGCCACATTTCAGGCTTCAAACATAAAGATATAAAACTGTATTTTTTTTGTGAAGAATCAACAAAAAGTGGGACACAATCATGAAGTGGATCGACATTTATTGGATATTTCAAACTTTTTTAACAAATCAAAAACTGAAAAATTGGGCGTGCAAAATTATTCAGCCCCTTTACTTTCAGTGCAGCAAACTCTCTCCAGAAGTTCAGTGAGGATCTCTGAATGATCCCATGTTGACCTAAATGACTAATGATGATAAATACAATCCACCTGTGTGTAATCAAGTCTCCGTATAAATGCACCTGCACTGTGATAGTCTCAGAGGTCCGTTAACCTCTTACGCCGAGCCATCCCGGATCTGGTATCGTGACTACAGCCTCAAGCTCATTACCATAACGCAACATTAACGATTTCTAAAAATCGCAAATGAAATGAAATAAATATGCCTGCTCTCAAGCTTAGCCTTTTCTTAACAACACTGTCATCTCAGATTTTCAAAATATGCTTTTGAACCATAGAAAATCAATCATTTGTGTAAGAGTGTTGATGGCTAGCTTAGCATTTAGCGTAGCATTTAGCACGCAACATATTCACAAAAACCAGCAAAGGAATCAAATAAAATAATTTACCTTTGAAGAACTTCAGATGTTTCAATGAGGAGACTCTCAGTTACATAGCAGATGTCCAGTTTTTCCTGAAAGATTCTTTGTGTAGGACAAATCGCTCCGTTTTTTTACTACGCATTTGGCTACCGAAACTAACCGAAAATTCAGTCACCTAAACGTCAAACTTTTTTCCGAATTAACTCCATAATATCGACCGAAACATGGCAAACGTTGTTTGAATCAATCCTCAAGGTGTTTTGTCAAATATCTCTTCATTGACATGCCGTTCGTGGAAGCATGGTTTTTCTCAGAATCCCATGGAAAAATACCAGCAGCTGAGTTTTGCGCACCAATTTCCACGCAGGACACCGTGCGGACACTTGGCAAATGTAGTCTATTATGGTCAATCTTCCAATGATATGCCTGCAAATACGTCACAATGCTCCAGACCCCTTGGGGAAACGATAGAAAGGGTAGAAAGATAATTAAAAACGTAGCCTCAGAAATCCTGTTCATTTCCTGGTTGCAGAAACATCTTGGTTTTGCTTGAAGCTTTTGTTCTAGGGCACTCACAGTGAAAATCTTTGCAGTTCTGGAAACGTCAGAGTGTTTTCTTTCCAAAGCTATCAATTCCATGCATAGTCTAGCATCTTTTCATGACAAAATATTGCGCTTAAAACGGGCACGTCTTTTTATCCAAAAATTAAATACTGCCCCTAGAGTCTGAAGAGGTTAAAAGCGCATAGAGCATCATGAAGAACAAGGAACACACCAGGCAGGTCCGAGATACTGTTGTGAAGATGTTTAAAGCTGGATTTGTATACAAAAAGATTTCCCAAGCTTTAAACATCCCAAGGAGCACTGTGCAAGCGATAAAATTGAAATGGAAGGAGTATCAGACCACTGCAAATCTACCAAGACCTGGCCGTCCCTCTAAACTTTCAGCTCATACAAGGAGAAGACTGATCAGAGATGCAGCCAAGAGGCCCATGATCACTCTGGATGAACTGCAGAGATTTACAGCTGAGGTGGGAGACTCTGTCCATAGGACAACAATCAGTCGTATATTGCACAAATCTGGCCTTTATGGAAGAGTGGCAAGAAGAAAGCCATTTCTTAAAGATATCCATAAAAAGTGTTGTTTAAAGTTTGCCACAAGCCACCTGGGAGACACACCAAACATGTGGAAGAAGGTGCTCTGGTCAGATGAAACCAAAATTGAACTTTTTGGCAACAATGCAAAACGTTATGTTTGGCGTAAAAGCAACACAGCTCATCACCCTGAACACACCATCCCCACTGTCAAACTTGGTGGTGGCAGCATCATGGTTTGGGCCTGCTTTTCTTCAGCAGGGACAGGGAAGATGGTTAAAATTGATGGGAAGATGGATGGAGCCAAATACAGGACCATTCTGGAAGAAAACCTGATGTAGTCTGCAAAAGACCTGAGACTGGGACGGAGATTTGTCTTCCAACAAGACAATGATCCAAAACATAAAGCAAAATCTACAATGGAATGGTTCTAAAATAAACATATCCAGGTGTTAGAATGGCCAAGTCAAAGTCCAGACCTGAATCCAATCGAGAATCTGTGGAAAGAACTGAAAACTGCTGTTCACAAATGCTCTCCATCCAACCTCACTGAGCTCGAGCTGTTTTGCAAGGAGGAATGGGAAAAATGTTCAGTCTCTCGATGTGCAAAACTGATAGAGACATACCCCAAGCGACTTACAGCTGTAATCGCAGCAAAAGGTGGCGCTACAAAGTATTAACTTAAGGGGGCTGAATAATTTTGCACGCCCAATTCTTCAGTTGTTGATTTGTTAAAAAGGTTTGAAATATCCAATAAATGTTGTTCCACTTCATGATTGTGTCCCACTTGTTGATTCTTCACAGAAAAATACATTTTTATATCTTTATGTTTGAAGCCTAAATGTGGCAAAAGGTCGCAAAGTTCAAGGGGGCCGAAAACTTTCGCAAGGCACTGTATTTGCTATGATCTGGGGTATGCTGATGTTTGGAGAACTTTTCATCCCTCCAACAGAGTGTTCACTTTTTTCTCTGCACCTCATGGATCTCAGACTAGAATAGATTACTTTTTATACCCAGGACATCTTTTCAGTCTGTTTTATCCGCTAGGATAGGAAGCATAGTCATATCTGATCATGCGGAGGTGATCCTGGACATAAAACTCAACGGGGCAATCGGTCAAGACATTGGAGGTTGAATACAACCATTCTTAAAGACCATACATTCACATCATATTTTATTACAGAGTTGAAAGCATTTTTCTCTATTAACTCTCAATCAACCAATAACCCCTCGCTCTTTTGGGAAACCTGTAAAGCGTATGACAGGGGGCTGATTATGTCATACACAGCCACTAAGAGACGTGAAAAGCAAAAAACGTTAGAGGGTGAATTAGGAATTAAAGAGAAGGACTACATTAAAACTCCCACTCCTGCCCTATTAAAGGAAATATCAGTCCTTAGATCAACGATGGACTCTCTCCTATCACAGGACGCTGAAAAGACAATGAGATTTGTCAGGCAAAAGCTATATGGACATGGCGATAAGCCAGGAAAGTACTTGGCATACCTAGCTAAAAAGAGGGCTGACTCTCAGTCAATTGCTACTATTACTGATTCTGATGGCAATAAATTATATGAAAATAAATTGATAAATGACTAATTTAAGAAATTTTATGCAAACCTTTATGCCTCAGAACTGCCAAATGATGCACCCAAAATAATGGAGAACTTATTTTTTTAAATTGAGCTCTCTACTATCTCCGAAGAACAGAGGTCTCTCCTTAATACCCCTATTACCAATTAAGAATTTGCAAAATGGTAAGGCCCCAGGACCAGACAGGTTTTGTAGTGAGTTCTATAAAGAGTTCCATGGCCTGATCCTTGAGCCATTGCGTGATATGTTTAACCACTCATTTTCAAATGACCAGCTCCCTCAAACGCTGAGAGAAGCCAACATATCACTTATTCTCAAAAAGGGAAAATGTCCAGAGTCTTGTTCCTCATACAGACCAATTTCCCTTCTGAATGTGGATAGAAAATTGCTTTCTAAATTTTTTGCCATAAGATTAGAGGATTTACTGCCACTAATTGTGAAAGGAGACCAAACTGGCTTCATTAAGGGCCGTAAGTCATGCAACAATGTCAGGCGGCTTATTAATGTAATTCAAGCCTACCAAGAAAGTGCTATGGATGGTCTTTTGCTCTCCCTAGATGCTGAGAAAGCATTTGATCGTGTGGAGTGGTCTTACCTATTCTTTGCTCTAAATAAATTTGGTCTAGGGGACAACTTTATAAAATGGGTGAAAGTTTTATATGATGATCCTCATGCTGCTGTCCTTACTACTGGGCTAAGGTCAAATAGCTTTTCTATATACAGAGGTACCAGGCAGGGCTGTCCTTTGTCCCCTCTCTTCTTTGCACTCGTTATGGAACCACTGGCCGAGGCCATCAGGGTAACGCCTGCTATACAGGGGCTGCTCACTGGTGATGTTCACCATAAAATAAGCTTGTATGCTGATGATGTCCTTATATTCATCTCTAGTCCCGAGACTTCAATTACATCTCTTATTAATATTATTGAATTATTCAGTGAATTCTTAGGCTACAAGATTAACTTAACTAAATCAGAGGTTATGCCACTTGGTAACCTTCACTCTGTACCTAAATGGTCTCCCTCAGGTTTTATGTATCTGGGTATATTTGTAAATCCTACATTCCAGCAAATGTACGAAGCCAATTTTGTTCCCTTGTTTGATACAATAAGACAGGATCTGGAGTGCTGGAACTCTCTCCCGATTTCTTGGTAGGGTAGAATATCCCTCTTGAAAAGGAATATTTTACCTAGACTACTTTACCCAATCCAAATGATCCTAGTATTACTCTCCAATAAGGCAATAAAGGATGTAAATGGATGGCTAAGTTCCTTTATATTAAGTAAACGCAAGCCAAGACTTAAGATGGCAATATTGCAGCTGCCAAGGTCTATGGGTGGCTTGGATCTGCCCAATATGCCCAATATCAGGTTCTATCAGTGGTGAGCCCACCTATTTCTGACTGGATCACAAACGATGACTCCTCTATTTGGTTAGACATTGAGACTTCTCTTTCAAAATATCTCTTACAGGATCTTATATTTTTCAGAAGTTTCAAGTCTGTAGAAGATAACTGCAATAATCCCATTACACTTAACACACTCAAAGTATGGAGGTCAGTTCAACGCTTCCTGGGAAAGTCCAAGCTAACCTCTGCTCTTACCCCAATTCTTACCAACCCAGATTTTGGTCCAGGATTGCTGATGCTGGCTTTCACTTTTGGCTTAATAAGGGCATATGCAGACTAAATGACTTATTTGCTGATAAGAGTTTGAGCAGATGGTCGAGAAATATCGACTCCCAAAGCAGGACTTTTTCCGCTTCCTACAAGTAAGATATTTTATTCTGAAGAGCACCACCTTAATTGGTAACCCTGATATGTCTGTCATTGAAATAATTGTTTTCCCACAAAGGAAAATGTCTGTAAGTCGGTTTTATGATGCTGTAAGGTTCTTTTCTGCTCTCAACACAGAGGGTGAAACAAGTGTGGGAGAAAGAATTGTCTGTTACTATTGACGAAGAGATGTGGGAGGACATTTTGAGATATGCAAAAACAATATCTATATGTAATCGTACTAGAGCAATCCAATTAAGAATAATACACAGATACTTCCTCTTCTTCTCAGTGTCTTAAATGAAAAACGCAGGACAAGTTAGATAAACTAGTAATATCATCAACCATGTGTAGTTAACTAGTGATTATGTTAAGATTGATTGTTTTTTTTATAAGATAAGTTTAATGCTAGCTAGCACCTTACCTTGGCTCCTTGCTGCACTCGCATAACAGGTAGTCAGCCTGCCACGCAGTCTCCTCGTTGAGTGCAATGTAATCGGACATGATCGGTGTCCACAAATGCCGATTACCGATTATGAAAACTTGAAATCGGCCCTAATTAATCGTCCATTCCGATTAATTATTGTCGATTTAGAAATTGTTGATTTAGAAATTGTACTACTGGTAATACTAGTGTGCCATCCCCTGCAGCCTCTGCAATGGATTAGTAAACTGAGACAGGTGTCTCATTTACAATTACGTTATATGTCTTATCCAGAGCGACTTACAGTAGTGCTTGAATACATTTTCATACTGGTCCCCCGTGGGAATCAAACCTACAACCTTGGCATTGCAAGCCCCATATTCAACCAACTGCGTCACACAGGACCCACACAGGTTGCTTGTGCCATAACACATTTTTAAAATATATTTACAACAGCTTGACTAAAAAATCTCGGTCTACCAGCAGCCTATCGACCAAACAATTGGCCAATCGACTAAATGGGGTCAGCCCTAGTGTGTGTGTGTGAGCCTGCCTCTTGTCAGCGGTCAGGCCCAGTGCAGCTCATCTCGATTGTGCAGGGTAAGGCCAGCCAGCAGCGCTAAAGTCTGTGCGCACACACACGGACGTTCAATGTGCCCGGCCCAGGAAAACCACTGTGCTGGGACTAAGAGACCGTGTGTCTACAGTTGGTGTCTCAGGGGAATATAATCATTAAATGCGACGAAACCCTACCACTGAGGCTCCCGCTTTCTAAGATAGCCAGGGACAAGATTTTACCATTTTTTTGAAGCCGTTCAATTCTCTTGTGTTTTAGCCATTTTCTGGCAACTGCTTGTCTGCTGGCAGTTTTGTCTATGCCTCTAATCTAATGCTATCTCTATTTTCACATGGGTCTCGCTGCGTTCCATGTGGTAGAATTCCTCTCTCACTGTGATCCTTACACAAACAGCCTTATCAGAGTTATTACTCTCTCTGTAGAAAGCTCTTCTGAAGCTCGTCAAGCTCTCCCACTTGTCTGTGTCTGTGTGTCTGTCTGTCTGTCTGTCTGTCTGTCTGTCTGTCTGTCTGTCTGTCTGTCTGTCTGTCTGTCTGTCTGTCTGTCTGTCTGTGTGTCTGTCTGTCTGTCTGTCTGTCTGTCTGTCTGTCTGTCTGTCTGTCTGTCTGTCTGTCTGTCTGTCTGTCTGTCTGTCTGTCTGTCTGTCTGTCTGTCTGTCTGTCTGTCTGTCTGTCTGTCTGTCTGTCTGTCTGTCTGTCTGTCTGTCTGTCTGTCTGTCTGTCTGTCTGTCTGTCTGTCTGTCTGTCTGTCTGTCTGTCTGTCTGTCTGTCTGTCTGTCTGTCTGTCTGTCTGTCTGTCTGTCTGTCTGTCTGTCTGTCTGTCTGTCTGTCTGTCTGTCTGTCTGTCTGTCTGTCTGTCTGTCTGTCTGTCTGTCTGTCTGTCTGTCTGTCTGTCTGTCTGTCTGTCTGTCTGTCTGTCTGTCTGTCTGTCTGTCTGTCTGTCTTCAATAATGGAATGTACTAATGTTCTACACATGGGAATGCTCACAGTTATTTGACATTTTGTTTTGGAGCTAACTACATAACTATGTTGTGTTCCCCACAGTGTTGATGATTGCAGTACTTTTGTGTGTGAGTGTTCGTTGGAAGTTTTTTAAATGGGATTGGATGAGTCAAGAGATGACAGACTCAGATCCTAGATCAGTCTGGATGGGCCCACTCCAGGTGACAGCCCAGTATTTATTCAGTACAAAAGAAGCCCTGGAGCACTGTGCACTCTTACTTAACCACAGGATGCGCTTCAAGCTGTGCTGCCATCACTGCCTGGGCTCTGGGTTCTCCTCCAGTCACTCTCTGGGTTGGGTTCCGACTGAGTCTCAGCCTGTCTGCCCTTCCCTTTTATGTCATGCTCTCGCTCTCTCACTCTATCTGTGACAGGTTGCGTGTAACAGACAAGGACAGGTGGCCCACATTTCTCCCTGACATCAGTCTGCCATAAAGCTTTGTCAATGTCAGTCCTGATGTGATGTATGGGGGAATCCGCTGCTCTGACACATAATTCGCTATGCTGCTCAAGTCAATGGTTCAACTCAGTCAGTTGTGTGAAATCATTTTCACAGCTTAACAAAAATGTAGAGGTTTTACTTATATAAAGAAATATAATGATATTTGAGTGTACCCATGCATGTACTGTCAAATTTGCCGTGGTGTGAGGGGCTATGCCCATTCTAGCCATTCTATTTCTATGGGTATACTCTTGGTATTGCAAAGCCATTATGACAGCTCTCTGGATAGGGCACTCCTGAGAGGTTAAAAGCTGCCAGGGAGAGTTAGCAGTGGCTCTGGAGGGCAAAGCTTGACATGTCTGACAGCTAGACAGGCAGGTGATACAACATGCTGTCATTGGGGCCACACAGACTCTACATTCCGGTGACATACTGTATTCCCCCATGACAATACCGTGACTCACAGGGCATCCCAAGACCTGCCCAAGTGACTGACAGGGCTTTATAACATATCAGGTTACAATAGTTACTCTCTAGCTCTACATATAAAATCCCTATTAGATATATTTTAGAATTTAGTATTATATTCTATGCCTATGAACTACCCTCTTACCAGCCATACAGAGCTTATATTTGTACAGTACAGAGTAATCAATATCTCTTTCTACACATTATATAATTTGTTTTAGTGCATTTTTTCAGGACCACAATAGATAAACCAGACCATTTCATATTTCCTAATTATCACTCAATTCCCCCTTATCCCAGGAACCTGGTCCCTATAAACATTTAGAACACTAGATCCAACAGTCGGGCATGCATCGAGAGCCTGCGTTCAGCCTGAGGGAGAGGCACACACAGTGCACAGCACTCAGGCTGTAGGGCATGTTACTTAGCCATAGACCTCTCTGTGTCCCAAAGCAATCAGAACCTCCGTGAGGGTACTGCTGGAGTAAATAGGGGTCATTGAGGGGGACATTAAATACACTTCACAGTGTGGATTGACTTGATATGGATATTTGAACAAGAGAAAAGATGAAGCAGTGAAGGGTGTTATCGTTATGTGTATTGCAGGGCTATACCTCTCCCTTTCTTTTGAGTTATTTCCTGTCTTCTCGATCTGTGTCTCTATGTGTGTCTGTGGAGTGTGTGTGCGCGTGTGTGTATCCTCAGTCTGCAAAGTAGAATCTGTCAGAATAATTGATTTGGCTGATTAACAGCAGGCACAGAGAGTGGAAACTGTGCCATGTAATAAATAATGGTGTTAGCCTAGTGGGTTTAATGATATTTTCCTCATCTGTAACATTTCATTAGCGTGGCTAATTGAAAAGGAACTGGTCTTCCTTGAATCAAAAGTACTGTACTTATTGTCTAAGATCATTCATTCCCAGACTTAACACAGATGGTTCATTCTGTGACGATTCATCACAGCCAATTTCTTAAAGATATTTATTTAAAGAGCCGGTGTCGGATTGGCCAGCCTCTCCAGGCCTATTAGGGAAGTGTGTGAGTGTTTCTTTCTACTGTCTGATAGCCTATATTGGTGAGAAGCGTCAGATATAATACTCAGTGTATACAATTGCAAATATTTGCTGATATTTACAAGACTAATGAGATATTACATGTCCATCTCTTTTTTATTTGGCTTTGTGTGGTATTGGACGCACACACAGTAGATCTCTCACCTCTTCTCTCCCTCCACCTCTACCACTGTCTATACGTTGATATGCTTCAGAGCTAAAGAGGGGCCTGGATCTTTTGTTGTCCTGTGAATGAATGCAGGGTTACATTTACCCCATATAGACACTAATAACAGAGGGGTATGGGTGCTTTTAGCAACATTCATATCCTCGCCTCTGATAATTACACTTCTGAAGTCCCCTCCTAAAAACACCTTGTGCCACCTTTGGAAATCATGTTACTTGCAGGACAATTTCAGCTTAATAGTGGCAGGAGGGGAAGGGGGGGCTGGATGAGGGGGGAAGGGGGTATGGAGAAGGGGGCTGCACGGGTGAGGAGCTGTTGGGTGGATCATCATGGTAGTAATTTGCTGGTGTAGCGTGAACCCACCTCTAACTCATTTGGAGTATCCCAATTTGCATATTTCCATCAAATTGAGTCGTCGGTGGACAGCTGGTGCGCGGAGACGTTTTGTTCGACTATTTTGAGATAACTGATTAAGTCAATTAAAGTTTAATGCATTGCTAAAACGCTGGTAATTATGTAATTAAATGTTCAGGCTGCAGTTTCAAATCCAGTTGCAGTTCCAAGACCTCTATTTGTTCTGTTGACATCCTCCGCTGATGGGATTCATTTATAGAATCATTATCTCCTCGCAACAGTTTAGCAAATCGTATGTTGGATCTGTTCCTCTCTTAATTATTGTGTTACATGCAGTTCAGAGGAGGCTGGTGGAAGGAATTATAGGAGGATGGGTTCATTGTAGTGGCTGGAATGGCATCAATGGAATGGGGTCAAACGTGGTTTCCATAGATTTCATGTGTTTGATACCTTTCCATTCATTCCATTCCAGCCATTACAATGAGCCTGTCCTCCTATAGCTCCTCCCACCAGCCTCCACTGATGCAGATAAACCCACCTTTCCACATTTCATCCACCCATTTTGTTGGCGGTTGTGTGAAGGTAAAAGGAACTCCCCTCCTGTCTTTTGGGACGATGTGAGTTGATGCCAGACACGCACCTGTTGGGTCACAGAGTAGACTGAGAGGAGCAGCTGTTCTGGCTGTTGGGTCACAGAGTAGACTGAGAGGAGCAGCTGTACTGGCTGTTGGGTCACAGAGTAGACTGAGAGGAGCAGCTGTACTGGCTGTTGGGTCACAGAGTAGACTGAGAGGAGCAGCTGTACTGGCTGTTGGGTTACAGAGTAGACTGAGAGGAGCAGCTGTACTGGCTGTTGGGTCACAGAGTAGACTGAGAGGAGCAGCTGTACTGGCTGTAGCAGCCAGGTAGACATGAACATTTAAAGCAGGGTTTTGATCATGTGCTAAACGCAGACATAATGTTACACTGACTCCATCTGCTCCAGGCAGTGATGAGGGGGGCCGGGGGTTGGAGTCCACAGGTGGTTCAGCTGAATGTAGGCCTAGATGGCATGTTGTAACAGGCCTCGGCACTGAGCAGTAGATCTCACTCATTCTCTTCTCGTCCACTGCTCCTCCGTTTACATGCTGCGGTGTATAAGGTGAAGCTCCCTATGGTGCTAAGCAAGTGCAGTCTGGCCTGCATTACCTGGGAACAAACACTGTAAACACACCCACTGTTTGAAGAGGCTGCTGATTGCTCTCTCAGTCCCTCCTGTGTGTGTTATTGCTGGGGAAATAACAATAAAAGACCAAACAGTGAAAGACCACACTTGACCAGAGGGGTACCAGTTGGGTACATGTGGATAACTCCTCTACAGTGAGCTGGTGTTTAGTCGCTGTGACAGGCTATAATAGGCCCAGACGCCAGGCAGAAGGTTAGGTCGTAAGGGAGACATGTGAAGATACTAATGATGGGATTTGCACCAATAGCACTTGTGATCGTGCTGTTGAGCAGGACTTGATGTTCTAGTGCTGTTGAGCAGGACTTGATGTTCTAGTGCTGTTGAGCAGGACTTGATGTTCTAGTGCTGTTGAGCAGGAGTTGATGTTCTAGTGCTGTTGAGCAGGACTTGATGTTGTAGTGCTGTTGAGCAGGACTTGATGTTCTAGTGCTGTTGAGCAGGACTTGATGTTCTAGTGCTGTTGAGCAGGACTTGATGTTCTAGTGCTGTTGAGCAGGACTTGATGTTCAATCAACAATCTGAGTACCTTTTGCAGACCCTCAGAAAGGGGGTTGTGTTGTTTGTGGACTATTTTGTTTCTTTGCCTTGATGCAAATGGAAGGTGATTTGTTTATTGGATAGCTAATGGAAGTGGTAATGACATTGTATTATGTCCATTAAGAGGTTTCTGTTAACTTCATGAATGGGAGGAGCAGGGTTTGAAAACAAACACCCTCGTCCTTGTTTTATGTATAAGCTACATGTAGCAGCCAAGCATATAATGGCTGCCGTCTGAGAGGGAGAGGGATTGAGAGGGAGAAGGGAGAGCGAGAACAGAGAAAGAGAGAGGAAAAAGGGGAGAGAGAGACAGTAAAAGGCCATCATTGTATCAGGAGGTCAATGAGATCAGACAAGCTTAAAAAGGCTCTTAACTGAGGAGAGAGACCACCTTGGACCTTAATCAGATTAATGTTTTAAATAAATATTTGTTGCATTTTCATTCTGTGGCCGGCCTCTTTTGTTTTCTCGACTCTTGAAATGATGTTTTTTCAACCTATGAAATGCACACCTCCGCCTGCGAAATGAAACAAACAAATGATGTAAAACCATGTTAACAACAGGGCTGAGATGCCAAATGGTTAGCTTGGGAAAGCGAAGCACAGCTCAGATAGTAAGGACAGGGCCTGTGACCCCAGGTGAACTTATGATTTATAAAAACGAACTGGTTTAGCTACACCGTCAGTGCCTCATCTGTGTCCTTCCCTACATCGGAGTTCTGTCTAAATCCCTATTGCAAGAGACTAGGAAGTAACGCAGTGTTTCTCTGGTCTAGAGTGCCTGTTGAATGATTCCTTTCCATAGAGTGTAAAGCATCCCGTCAGTAGCCATAAGCTGTGCTCTGTCTGTGACACTGTTGGACAAACACTTGTCACTGCTGCTCATAAATCACATGATCTGGTCTGTTAGTGGGGAAAGCAAACACTTCACCAGAGACATAAAACAACAATCTATGTTCCCCATTCACACTTCCTTCTAATGAATGACTCATTGGAAAATAGAAAGTTAATATGCATGTCATTATGTGTCATTCATTCCTAAAAGGGATTAGTCAAAGAGTCAAATGATCAATTATACATTTAATCTGGTAATTTGCTCAACCAAGTATTATTTTAATGTTCTACTCAACTGATTTTAATCAGTTCTATTTTATATGTGAATATCATAATTCATTTGCAAAGCAAACATGTTTGGTGGCTAAATGAGCCCCTAAGGTTTATTTCAGAGAACCCTAATGCAACAGAAACATATGTAGGCATCTTCATTGAATATCCTCCTCATGTGGCCGGTTGCCTTCTTCATGAGGTGAAAATCCATCTCAATTGAGGGAAAATCCCAAGTTATTGCAATACACACATCTTCTCTTTGTGCTTTTTATTCATCACATCTTGTACACACACACACACACACACACACACACACACACACACACACACACACACACACACACACACACACACACACACACACACACACACACACACACACACACACACACACACACACACACACACACACACACACACACACACACACACACACACACACACACACACACACACACACACACACACAGGGTTTGGGAGTTACTGATTATTTTCTCTCTCTACTGTATCTAGCTAAGGAATGCTATTTTATCACGTTTCCAGTATGGCTCACCGTGTCTTTTTCCCTCTAGCAGCACCACTGCCCTGGAGCTCGCTTTCACTCTGTTTCTAATTAGCATGGCTGAAGCCTATGGGTTCACGCTCCATTGCTAGCTTTAATGTCTACACTACAGCCTATAAATAGTGCAGGTGGCAGGTCTCTGGAGAGCAGGAGGAGAGCCTCAGTTTATAGAGTTTTATATTAAGAGGAGGAAATAGACCTCACATAGAACCGCATGCACTAACCTGTTGTTTTAACTCTACATTAATTGCAGTGTTAGCCCCGAGCACATATATGTACAATGGTATTTAGTCATTATTGGACATGTTGGACATGGCTGGAATAGATCTCTTAATATTTAGTTAATACACTAACCTGAAAGGCTGTTGAATAGTTGCTGGTTTGTATTGTGCAGAGTGTTGTGCAGGAATGTTGGAGATGGATGTGGTACTGCATGTTCGTAATTTGTATCACAACCTTTATTTGCACTAAGTGTTTTTTTTTGTCCTCAACCATTTTCAATTTCAGTGTTTTGTCATTACTTGGGAGAATGCACAATGCAGCGGCACGTTTCCCAACCATTTCAGTGTTTTGTCATTACTTGGGAGAATGCACAATGCAGCGGCACGTTTCCCAACCATTTCAGTGTTTTGTCATTAGTGTTTTGTCATTTGGGAGAATGCACAATGCAGCGGCACGTTTCCCAACCATTTCAGTGTTTTGTCATTACTTGGGAGAATGCACAATGCAGCGGCACGTTTCCCAACCATTTCAGTTTTGTTTTGTCATTTCAGTGTTTTGTCATTTGGGAGAATGCACAATGCAGCGGCACGTTTCCCAACCATTTCAGTGTTTTGTCATTACTTGGGAGAATGCACAATGCAGCGGCACGTTTCCCAACCATTTCAGTGTTTTGTCATTACTTGGGAGAATGCACAATGCAGCGGCACGTTTCCCAACCATTTCAGTGTTTCGTCATTACTTGGGAGAATGCACAATGCAGCGGCACGTTTCCCAACATTTCCTATTTTGTCGTTGTAATCAAAGAGATTTGACTTAGACTTCCAAAATGTGATTCCTTTGTATTAGGAAAGCTGTATTAGGAAAGCTGTATTAGGAAAGCTGTATTAGGAAAGCTGTATTAGGAAAGCTCAGTTTAGTTTCCAGAGTTTCTCTTAAAGTTAAAATGTTCAGGTTTGTTATGTATTGATGGATTGAGGTAGCAACAAGTACTCAGACAGGTTATAGAGGATTGAGTTATAGACTTTATGGAGGTTGGATTGAGACACATTATGGAGGCTTGAGTGAGAGGTTATAGAGTGTTGAGTGAGTCAGATTATGGAGGATGGAGTGAGACAGGTTATAGAGGTTTGAGTGAGTCAGATTATGGAGGATGGAGTGAGACAGGTTATAGAGGTTTGAGTGAGTCAGATTATGGAGGATGGAGTGAGACAGGTTATAGAGTGTTGAGTGAGTCAGATTATGGAGGATGGAGTGAGACAGGTTATAGAGGTTTGAGGGAGTCAGATTATGGAGGATGGAGTGAGACAGGTTATAGAGGTTTGAGTGAGCATCAGTGCAGTCTAATTATGTGCTTGCTGTACCCAGTTGCTAAGCAACCTTGCCTGCTTCGCTGAAGCCATGCTGTCCCATAAGAAACATCACATCACTAGAGGGAAGGACATAGGAGAGGGTAATATGTAGGACACACTAAATTCAGCCATGTACTTAGTTATTTCCGGGCCTACATCTCACACTGAAAGGTTTCCTACATTTTCTCCCACAAACACTTCCAGGAAATTGCAGACAAAGTAGCTAGCCTGCTTCCCCTGGCTACTCAGTTTAACTCAAGACAAGTAAGCTTGATTCTAGTGAGCGTGTTATCTCTCCCCCCTGCTAATGTATCATGGTTAAATGTGTCTGCATACTAGATTCGCTTTGCTCCTAGCAGAAATGGGCCTCGCATACTCCCTTAAAATACCTTTGCTTTAAAAAGAGCACTAGTGCTGTTTGTCCCTCTTGAGACACGGTAGCCATTATGCACTTCCTCAAAATAGTCTGAATTAATCTAAGATAACTCAAGATATCTGGAATGAATGGACGTTTTTGCTGAGGTCTTAGTCGTGCAATTGTATGTATTCATTAAAGAATCCTTACTGTAGACCAATCACAGACGAAGGGGCATAGACTTCGACGACCAAACTTCGGCTTGTGTCAGGAAAATTGTAGTGTACACGAACAGCCAAAAAAAAACCTTGCCGAAGACCAAAACGATGCAAAAAATGCCACAAAATGTTTTCAGAATATATAATATAACTGTTTCGGATAGGAAGCACGCGGAATCCTTAAGTGTCTGTTGGTTAAATCAGTGAGGCTAAAGACCATAGTGTGATCCTGCTGGGCTAATCTGTGTGCTAACTAGGCTAAACCACTCCTGTCAGTTGGAGAGCCCATGGAGATAGATGGGGGGTGAGAGAGAGAATGGCCTTGTGTTCAGACAAAAACCATTAACCTTTTACTGTAGTGGGCTAAATCAGGGTCACTCAGAATTATTATTGGTAGTCTTAAACAAATCTATTTTGAAACACAAGTATACACCTCACACACATGGTAATGGTATTTTTAAAAAGAAGACACTTGTCATATGTTGAAATGTATTCCATTTTGAGGTTGCATCTCAATATTACACTTTATATACATCAAAAATGACTGAAATATAACCAAACCGTTTGACATAGAAACACCGCATTTTCAGTGTTTAATTAAATAAAACTTTATTAGTTATGAAATTATGAAAAATATGAATCATTCCACCCATGAGACCAAAGAGGGTGCTTTTGGTAATTGACTGCAGAAGAGTGCTACCCACACACTAACAGGTGCAGAGAGCGAGAGATGTAGAATGACACTGCTGCTATAATAAAATAATAATAATTTGGGTGGTGCTTTAATTTGTCCTGTTACAAGTGTGTAATGGAAATGTTTTTTGTTGTTGCTTGTCTCAACTCCCCCTGAGACACCCACAGGGAGTGGGGTCACGGCCAGGGTCACCATTATACAGTACATCGCCCTGGAGCAATTAGAGTTAAGTGCCTTGCTATGAGTCTGCTGCCTCCCTAGCCTGACAAACAGCAGTTTGGTTTTGCAGTAGAGGGAAAGGGGATATCTAGTCAGTTGCACAACTGAATGCATTCAACCAAAATTTGTCTTCCTCATTTAACCCAACCCTCTGAATCAGAGAGGTGCGGGGGGATGCCTTAATCCACGTCATCGGCACCCGGGGAGCAGTTGTTTTTGGGGGTTAGGAGAGGAGAGAGAAACTCAACTGTCATCAGCACTAGAAACTCAGCCTTCAACATCGCCCACTGCTATTCACTATTCCTCCCTCGCCTCCCAGGGTCCATTTTGTTCTGTGAATCACATAAAAAGGTCTTGTTAAATCAAGCATTACATTTCAAGATGTATTGGAAAGAGCTGTTTTTCTACTCCCATTGTTCTCCCGGCATCACCACCGTGAGCAAACAACTGTTTTTTAACGGCACTTACCTACACAAATACAGGATTACTCCCTTCTCCCTATAGTGGCCTGCATTATGGAAGAGATGATTGAGCAAGAAGGGGGAGGGTAACAATTATTAATGGTACTGCACAGGAACAGACATGTAACAATGAATGAACAACATGCTATTGGGTGGTGAATATTGCAGTGCTACACTCCAGTGGGTGTGACGGTGGTGGAGAAGTTGTGAGGCAAACTAACTGGGCCTCAAACTGTCCGCTTTACTCTGAATCCTCACCTCTCTCACTCACTCTCTCCCTCTAACCCCCCTCCCCTTTTCCTCCTCTTTCCCCATTATTCATTCTCTGTATTGACGTCATCCCAATAAGCCTCCTCCTCCTCTTCTCTTTCTTTGTGGATTTGGGATGGTTTGAGATGCAGCAGTGTGTTCATGGTCTGCTCGGCTAAATGAATATCATATTAGTAAGTGAATGTCTAAAATCGAAGAGTGTCTAATTAAATTGTGTATTCAATTGTACAATTACTGATTGCTGCTGCCAGTCGATATAGCCCACATCTTATTAGGTATTTCTTAGGGGTTGTTTGTTTTGCGTAGTTTCTACCCCTAAATGATCCTCCAATAATAGTAAATGTGTAGGTCCAAAGTGGTAACGACTGCATTGACTAAAAATCCTAGATTTTTATTTATTTAACTTGGCAAGTCAGTTAAGAACAAATTCGTATTTTCAATGACGGCCTAGGAACAGTGGGTTAACTGCCTTGTTCAGGGGCAGAACGACCTTTCGGTTACTAGTCCAACGCTCTAACCACTAGGCTACGTTGCCGACCCAAAATGTGCAGATGTGCATGAATGTAGAATAACAACGCTGACCCAGTGCAGTCACAGTGAGTGATCTCTTTCTCTCTGCCTGTTCAAGGAAATACTTTGTTTGCATCTGTCATCAATTAGGAGGAATGAGTTCATCTGAAGAGGCTTGGGGCTTCAAAGGGAACATCCAATCTACTATGTCTGCCACGATTTGATTGATTTTAGTTCAAGATGATTGTCTTTCCATCTATTTACTACTTATGATCCAACATGGGGTTGGATCAATCAAGCTCCCGCATCATATCTTATTCAAAGCGTATTTAAGGCTAACAAGACCAAATAGACAGGTGGCAACTCAGGGCTGTTGGATCGGACGGATTCCAAGTGGATGGTTTAGTGGAGTCTTTCATTGAGCTAATGCTTTTGACTGGTATCCGTAAGGCTGTGAGTGAATACCCCCCACACTGCCCTTTAGAAGGCACCTGGTAATGTCTCTACCCTGTCTCTCTGCTCTGTGTGTGGTTACTGCGCTATACTGTTGGCCTACTGCCTAACCTAATACATCACACACATGCATAGGGATCGGTTGGTTTGGGATCTGCTAAAACTTTTTTATAGCCTAGTCAATGTGACCGGCAGTGCATTGAGCTAGAAAGGTAGTTTTATACAGTAGCTTAATGGGAATGGTTCCAGTCAGACCTGATCCGTGTCTGTTACATTACGACGCCAGACTGCGTCGTCATATTGCTAGGCTGTGCATGTTAGGATTCTCCTAAGCCTGTGGCGTGTCTCTGATGCAGCAAGCAGCAGGCGTCGTGATTGTTGTCTTGATCTGTTGAGCACAGCCCCACATGACAAAGCGCTGCGCTGCAGTAGTTTTAGTGAAGGGGGCTGGTTGTACTGCTCTTGGGAGCAAGCAGAGATAAGGAATAATGAAAGAGGAGAGATACAAATGGAATCTCTTCTTCTTCTGTTCTTCCTTCAGATCTGGGCTCCCCATCTCCAGTCCCAGCCTGTAAGGCTCCTGTGTGTGAAATGAACTCACCATGGGTCTGCTGTTGTTGAACATCCAACACAATCAGGATATCAGATCACCTCACAGGATGTTTTCCTTTTCTTTTTTTCTGAACAGAGAGAGAGAGAGAGATGTAGAGAGAGTGAAACAAGTGTTTGTCTCTGTAAGGCACGTGCCAGCAGTGCGTGTGTACCTGTGCGTGTGTATATCTGAGTGTGTGTTTGCTGACTCGGGATCTGTTGAAGTCTGCTGCTAGGCACCAATGTTGGTCTGGATGTGCTATCATAAACACAGGAGACGGAGAACAAGGCAGGAGTAATTTACTGCTCCCCTCGCCTGTAGAGGCTTCAGACACCCTTGCCACTGTATACACTCGAGACGTTGTCTTATTCACTAGCAGAGAAGAAGAGGGGGTTTGCTCTGGGTCACCGCAAATACCAGAGACCTTTAGAATGTGAGATAGTGGAATTGAACTCTGGGGGGTTCCTCTGTTCCGTTCCAGACTGGCCCTCCAGTGGTTTTACCATAGAGCTCTGAGCAACGGAACTGTTCTAAGCTATTAGAACTAGGGTTGTGATGGTCATGGAATTTTGGATGGCGGTAATTGGCCAGCCAAATGACCGCTGTCTCCATAAAAACCGTTCGAATAGAAAAATAAAATATGAAGGATACAGTATATAAAATAAATGTGACACACATTTTCTCCGTCACTCCTGACTGCATGTGCTGCCATAGAAATAGAATTCATAGAACGGACGTCAAGTCAAGTCAATGATGGCATAATGGGTGGACTGGCGGCCAATTGCGAGTGTACCCATAGGATCAAATCAGGAAGGAAAAGCAGGAAGTTGTTGACTCAATTCACCTGACATTAAAAAAAATATTTGATTGAATGAGCCACATCAGTTAACATAATTTGAATGAACATTCTACATTACCATGAAAAATATTGCATCACAATACCAGGCAGCCATTGCAAGTGTACCCATGAGTTTACCAGTCAAATTGCAGGGTTAGAGGTTCCAAGCTTATTCTATTCATTCTATGTCTATGCTACTGCTGCATTGGGGGGCATTGCCTAGGCAACGATAGACTTGAGTTTCTTCTTTCAGCAAGGAGAAACAAAGTTTAATCACGTTGTAAAGAGTCCATGTTACCGCAGAAACGGACTCAACTGCACAAATGGCTGGCCGTCCCGTCTTCATTCAGCTGTTCGTTAAAAATGATATACATTTTTTAAGCTTGTACTTTTTTTAATGGTTATGACGGTTCTTTTATTTTATTTTCAATACGGTCTTCATCCATAATCGTAGTGGACCGGTCTTCATCCATAACCGTAGTGGACCGGTCTTCATCCATAACCGTAGTGGACCGGTCTTCATCCATAACCGTAGTGGACCCGGCTTCATCCATAACCGTAGTGGACCGGTCTTCATCCATAACCGTAGTGGACCGGTCTTCATCCATAACTGTAGTGGACCCGTCTTTATCCATAACCGTAGTGGACCGGTCTTCATCCATAACCGTAGTGGACCGGTCTTCATCCATAACCGTAGTGGACCGGTCTTCATCCATAACCGTAGTGGACCGGTCTTCATCCATAACCGTAGTGGACCGGTCTTCATCCATAACCGTAGTGGACCGGTCTTCATCCATGACCGTAGTGGACCGGTCTTCATCCATAACCATAGTGGACCAGTCTTCATCCATAACCATAGTGGACCAGTCTTCATCCATAACCATAGTGGACCAGTCTTCATCCATAACCATAGTGGACCAGTCTTCATCCATAACCATAGTGGACCAGTCTTCATCCGT
This sequence comes from Oncorhynchus gorbuscha, assembly GCF_021184085.1. Taxonomy (NCBI): domain Eukaryota; kingdom Metazoa; phylum Chordata; class Actinopteri; order Salmoniformes; family Salmonidae; genus Oncorhynchus; species Oncorhynchus gorbuscha. Next base: position 63,953,451 of record NC_060188.1, read on the forward strand.
CCACTACAGTTATGGATGAAGATACTTAGTGGCGAACTGTAGTTGATCTTATCAAGTATGTTTCTCTTTCTTTATTTATGAAGGTAAAGGAGAGCTTAGGGTACGCTTTCTCTTTTTCTCCCCCGCTCTCTCTTTCTCTTGATCTCTCTCTCTCTTTCTATTTCTCTCGCTCCACCCCCTCTTTTTTTCCTCTCTGTTTTCCCTCTCTCTTTTCCACTCTATCGTTCTCTCGCTCTCAGCTTTGTGGCAGTCTGTCTCGTGTCTCTGGGTATGAATGAGTCATGGTTATTCAGCATTCTCCTACTCAACCTTTTCAAACTGCTAATGATGTGCTCTTTGTAGAAATATCACCGCTTTTATGTCTGCCTTTGTGACGGCCTTGCCGCTATTCCCCTCATACATTTAACATGCTGTGTAGTACATGACTGAGCAGAGCTGCTAGTCTATTTTCCTCCAGACACATTGTGGAAAAGCAGTTGTAGTATTGCTTACTTTAGGCCTTTGAATTCCTTGCGTAACATAGGCCATAAAGGAGCAGCTTCCAACATCTTCCAGCAGCCTTAACTGGTGAATATACACAGAGTACAAAACATTAAGGACACCTTCCTAATATTGAGTTGCACGCCCGCCCCTTTTTCCCTCAGAACAGCTTCAATTTGTCGGGGTGTGGATTCTACAAGGTGTCGAAAGTGTTCCACAGGGATGATGGCCCATGTTGGCTCCAAAGCTTCCCACATTTGTGTCTAGTTGGCTGGATGTTCTTTGGGTGGTGGACCATTGTTGATACACAAAGGAAACTGTAGAGCGTGAAAAACCCAGCCGCAATCAATGTCTCAATTTTCTCAAGGCTTAAAAATCCTTCTTTATCCTCTCTCTTGCTCTTCATCTACATTGATTGAAGTGGCTTTAACAAGTTACATCAATAAGGGATCATAGCTCTCACCTGGATTCTCTAGGCAACAGAGAAATGGATACATGGTGAATGAGCTGGTGTATTTTATTGACTTTTATTTATCGTACTCTAATTGTAGGTATGTCTGCTGATTTGATCAATTCCTTTCCAAGATAGGTTAATAAAAATATGCTGAACGATCTAAATGAATTGAACTCAAAATAACAATGCATTGCAAGTAGCATTGCTCATAAGTAATTATACTTACTAAGCCCCGTTAGCATGAATTATTTTACAGTAGGCATCTTCTGCTTTTTTCATGTGCTACATCATTTTCCAATATCTGTTCACAGTTGCAGATGTGTGGGTTTAGTGTGTTGGATGGTGTATGGTGCAGTGAAATCTGGACCTGCTCCCAGGTCAGAGCAGAGTGTAGCCTGATCCATTAAGCAGGCTTCCACTGTGTCTGGGTGGTCACACACACACAAACTCATGATGTCATTTGGTTTTATCTCACCATTAATAACACTGTAAGTCAGCCTTATAAAAAAAGTGCTTAAACACACAGAGCACTTACGCTATTGAACTGCCTAGATGAACTGCATAGCTGCCTGGCGGATTTAACTAGTTCATTGTGTTCTGTCAAGTTGAGTCTTGCCATTTGCATCTCGCGCTCCCCTTCACAGGCCTGTTTGAATAAGCTAATGAATGCTGTCTGAGAGAGAGAAAAATTGTATTTTGATCACGCTCTCGCACAACCTCATCATTTAATTTTTTTAACTAGGCAAGTCCGTAAAGAACAAATTCTTATTTATGATGCCTGCCTATCAAAAGGCAAAAAGCCTCCTGTGGGACTGGGGCTGGGATAAAAAAAGAAATATATATATATATATACACAGTTGAAGTCAGAAGTTTACATACACTTAGGTTGGAGTTATTAAAACTTGTTTTTCAACTATTCCTCAAATTTCTTGTTAACAAACTACAATTTTGGCAAGTCGGTTAGGACATCTACTTTGTGCATGACACAAGTAATTTTTACAACAATTGTTTACAGACATATTATTTAACTTATAATTCACTGTATCACAATTCTAGTGGGTCATACGTTTACATATACTAAGTTGACTGTGCCTTTATACAGCTTGGAAAATTCCAGAAAATTATGTCATTGCTTTAGAAGCTTCTAATAGGCTAATTGACATAATTTGAGTCAATTGGAGGTGTGCCTGTGGATGTATTTCAAGGCCTACCTTCAAACTCAGTGCCTCTTTGGTTGACATCATGGGGAAATCAGCCAAGTGTCATGTTTTGTCTTATATTGTCTTGTCATTTTGCTTTTCCTTCTGTTCGTTTTCCCCCTGCTGGTCTTTTTAGGTTCGTTCCCTTTTTTCTCTCTCCCTCCCTCTCTCTCTTCTCTCTATCGTTCCGTTCCTGCTCCCAGCTGTTCCTATTCCCCTAATCAATCATTTAGTCTTTCCACTCCTGTTCCCTATCTTTTCCCCTGATTAGAGTCCCTATTTCTCCCCTTGTTTTCCGTTTCTGTCCTGTCGGATCCTTGTATATTGTTCACCGTGCTGTGTCTTTGTATCGCCCTGTCGTGTCGTGTTTCCCTCAGATGCTGCGTGGTGAGCAGGTGTCTGAGTCTGCTACGGTCAAGTGCCTTCCCGAGGCAACCTACAGTTTATGATCGAGTCTCCAGTCTGTTCTCGTCATTACGAGTGGAATTGTTTTTTATGCTTTATTTACCGCTCCGATTTGTCTAGGAGTATTGCATATTTCCGTTACTGGATTAAAGACTCTGTTTTCGCCAAGTCGCTTTTGGGTCCTCATTCACCTGCATAACACCAAGACCTCAGATTTTTTTTTTAGACCTCCACAAGTCTGGTTCATCCTTGGGAGCAATTTCCAAATGCCTGAAGGCACCACGTTTGTCTGTACAAACAATAGTACGCAAGTATAAACAGCATGGAACCACACAGCCGTCATACCGCTCAGGAAGGAGATGCGTTCTGTCCCTTAGAGATGAACATACTTTGGTGCGAAAAGTGCAAATCAATCCCAGAACCACACCAAAGGACCTTGTGAAGATGCTGGAGGAAACGGGTACAAAAGTATCTATATCCACAGTAAAACGAATCCTGTATCGACATAACCTGAAAGGCCGCTCAGCAAGGAAGAAGCCACTGCTCCAAAACCGCCATAAAAAAAGCCAGACTACGGTTTGCAACTGCACATGGGGACAAAGATCATACTTTTTGGAGAAATGTCCTCTGGTCTGATGAAATAAAAATAGAACTGTTTGGCCATAATGACCATCGTTATGTTTGGAGGAAAAAGGGGAGGCTTTCAAACCGAAGAACACCATCCCAACCGTGAAGCACGGGGGTGGCAGCATCATGTTGTGGGGGTGCCTTGCTGCAGGAGGGACTGGTGCACTTCACAAAATAGATGGCATCATGAGGCTGGAAAATTATGTGGATATATTGAAGAAACATCTCAAGTCATCAGTCTGGAAGTTAAAGCTTGGTCGCAAATGAGTCTTCCAAATGAACAATGACCCAAAGCATATTTCCAAAGTTGTGGCAAAATGGCTTAAGGACAACAAAGTCAGGGTATTGGAGTGGCCATCACTAAGCCCTGACCTCAATCCCATATAAAATGTGTGGGCAGAATTTTAAAAAGTGTGTGCGAACAAGGAGGCCTACAAACCTGACTCAGGCTCTGTCAGGATGAATGGGCCAAAATTCATCCAACTTATTGTGGGAAGCTTGTGGAAGGCTACTCGAAACGTTTGATCCAAGTTAAACAATTGAAAGGCAATGCTACCATATACTAATTTAGTGTATGTAAACTTCTGACCCACTGGGACTGTGATGAAATAAATCATTCGCTCTACTTTTATTCTGACACTTTACATTCTTAAAATAAAGTGGTGATCCTAACTGACCTAAGACAGGGAATTTTTACTAGGACTAAATGTCAAGAATTGTGAAAAACTGAGTTTAAATGTATTTGGCTAAGGTGTATGTAAACTTCCAACCTCAACTGTGTATGTATATACAGTATATATATATATATATATATACAGTGCCTTGCGATAGTATTCGGCCCCCTTGAACTTTGCGACCTTTTGCCACATTTCAGGCTTCAAACATAAAGATATAAAACTGTATTTTTTTGTGAAGAATCAACAACAAGTGGGACACAATCATGAAGTGGAACGACATTTATTGGATATTTCAAACTTTTTTAACAAATCAAAAACTGAAAAATTGGGCGTGCAAAATTATTCAGCCCCCTTAAGTTAATACCTTGTAGCGCCACCGTTTGCTGCGATTACAGCTGTAAGTCACTTGGGGTATGTCTCTATCAGTTTTGCACATCGAGAGACTGAACATTTTTCCCCATTCCTCCTTGCAAAACAGCTCGAGCTCAGTGAGGTTGGATGGAGAGCATTTGTGAACAGCAGTTTTCAGTTCTTTCCACAGATTCTCGATTGGATTCAGGTCTGGACTTTGACTTGGCCATTCTAACACCTGGATATGTTTATTTTTGAACCATTCCATTGTAGATTTTGCTTTATGTTTTGGATCATTGTCTTGTTGGAAGACAAATCTCCGTCCCAGTCTCAGGTCTTTTGCAGACTCCATCTGGTTTTCTTCCAGAATGGTCCTGTATTTGGCTCCATCCATCTTCCCATCAATTTTAACCATCTTCCCTGTCCCTGCTGAAGAAAAGCAAGCCCAAACCATGATGCTGCCACCACCATGTTTGACAGTGGGGATGGTGTGTTCAGGGTGATGGGCTGTGTTGCTTTTACGCCAAACATAACGTTTTGCGTTGTTGCCAAAAAGTTACATTTTGGTTTCATCTGACCAGAGCACCTTCTTCCACATGTTTGGTGTGTCTCCCAGGTGGCTTGTGGCAAACTTTAAACGACACTTTTTATGGATATCTTTAAGAAATGGCTTTCTTCTTGCCACTCTTCCATAAAGGCCAGATTTGTGCAATATACGACTGATTGTTGTCCTATGGACAGAGTCTCCCACCTCAGCTGTAGATCTCTGCAGTTCATCCAGAGTGATCATGGGCCTCTTGGCTGCATCTCTGATCAGTCTTCTCCTTGTATGAGCTGAAAGTTTAGAGGGACGGCGAGGTCTTGGTAGATTTGCAGTGGTCTGATACTCCTTCCATTTCAATATTATCGCTTGCACAGTGCTCCTTGGGATGTTGAAAGCTTGGGAAATCTTTTTGTAAAAAAAAAAAAAAATACAGTTTTATATCTTTATGTTTGAAGCCTGAAATGTGGCAAAAGGTCGCAAAGTTCAAGATGGCCGAATACTTTCGCAAGGCACTGTATATTATATATATATATATATATATATATATATATATATATAAGGGAACAGTCTGTGCGTAAGGCAAAGTTCTCTAACTCTCTTGAAAATCGAAAAATGAAACAATCAGCCCCAGACTCTGAAGGCACACCGGTAGCAGACCATCCGAACCGACAAAGTAGTCAGGTATTCTGATGGGGACCTGCCCAAGACGCTTACAGATGGATTTTGATGGACATGAATAAAATAGTGCAGCTAGTCTGATTGGCCCTTCCGCTTACAGATATATATATATATATATATATATATACCGGTATATATATGACAAAACACACATCACGACAATAGAGACACCACAACACCACAACCCAATTGAGATGGATGAGTTTGACCACAGAGTGAAGGAACCTGGAATATGATCTGGAACCTGGAATTCATACAGCCATTGTTTTCAAGACAAGCATAGCAGATAGTGTTTTTCTTACTTTTTTGGTAGCACTTTTCTTGACACCCAGTGTCATAACCATTATTATAATATGTCATAACATAGGACATAACTTGTCATTTCCATGATGTGTTATGACAAGTCATAACACTGCCATGACCAATATATTTACACCTCTTGTGACATATTTTGTTGTTGTATGTCTGGTTATGACACCTACATTAGAGTGTCAAAACTGACATTTACTCAAAAGAAATGTTTCCCTGCCAAGAAGTTTTGTTTCGTTTTAAGGTTTGTTTCTTAAATCCTTTGTTGTTGTTGTAGTTCTATTTTCTTTACAGTTGTTTTTTCATCATATTTGAAATAACTTGTAGAAAATACCCTTTATGACACTGTCATGAAGCATTATGACCATCCTGTGTCACTTTACTTGGACTAAGAAAATACACTTTATGACACTCAAGAAGCATTATGACCATCATCATATACGCAAGGTATGCCTATCACGTACATGCTTTTACACCTGCATTGTTTGCTGTTTGGGGTTTTAGGCTGGGTTTCTGTACAGCACTTTGAGATATCAGCTGATGTACAAAGGGCTATATGAATAAATTTGATTTGATTTGATTTGACATGGCCTTATATCAGTCAAAAAGAGGGTGTCTTTTCCTTCTCCTGAAATCTTCTCCTGCATTCATCCCAGTCATCAGCAACAGAGCATTGGGGTAGTTGCATGTCTGACATCAATGTGTGCGCAATTACAATTATAATTTAATATGGTGAATTTCAAAAAAATATATATAATATTAACATACTGAAGACAAGTAGGCTATGGTGTAATGGAATGGTTTGCCTTGTGTGGTTGTGGGTTTTGACACTCTTATGTAGATGTCATAACCAGCCATAAAATACCAAAATATGTCACACCAGGTCAAAATGTCATGACAGTTGGTATGATATGTTATGACATGGTTATGACCTTGCCATAATGTTATGATGCTGGGTGTCAAATAAAGTGTTACCATTTTAGTTTTTTAACAACAGAATCAACAGATTTTTTTAGAGGCTTAGAACTCCACACCACGCTAACACAATGGGTCCTTCTCAAACCCCTCAGAACTTTGTCATTTTGTCACTCCTTTCATCCCTGACAATGCATGTCATGTTGCATTATTTGTGTTGGTTGAGAGTGGAAAACAAAGGAGAACACGATTAGTCGATGCATGCGGCATTTGTTTGTTTGCCTGTGACGAAAATGAAGCTTTGTTATATTGGCTCAGTGAATCAGAGCCAACCACCAAACTCATTATCCTCATCATCCTGCAGCTCGGTCATTGGAATTGACACAGTTTAGGCCTATATTTCAAATACCATAAATATGGATACCCCCGCTGTTTTCAAATCACGTAGAGGGCTATGGCTGTTAGATATCAATGTTGGAAGGTTGATGTCAAAGATGGATCTTCTTGATATCTGGGTGCATGACATGAGCCCGGATATTTTGGTTCTCAGAGACTTGGCTAAATGGCTCGATCCCGGATAAGGACATTGGATAAGGACACTGCTGAATGGAACATCTTCAGGTGTGACAGGCAGAAAAAGGGGGAGGGGTGGCTATATATGTGAAATCAACTTGAATTGATGAAGAAATCTAGCAAATCTAACTCCTCACTGATTGACCTAATTCTGAAAAATAACCCCCACAAGTACTTGTCCAGCGGTGTCTTTGCCAATGATCTCAGTGATCACTGTCCTATTGCATGAACACTGATCCTCGTATAATTATGAAGAAAAATTTGAAACAAAATTCCCCACAACCTTTTTTTCATATGTACAGTGCCTTCAGAAGGTATTCATACCCCTTGACTTGTTCCACTTTTTGTTGTGTTACCGCCTGAATTCAAAAAGGAAATCAATATTTTCTTCACACTTCTACTCACAATACCCCAAAATTAAACATGTTTTTAGAAATGTTTGCAAATGTATTCAAAATTAAATATAGAAATATCTAATTGACATAAGTATTCTCACCCTTGAGTCAATACTTTGTAGAAACACCTTTGGCAGTGATTACAGAGTATTTCTTGGTAAACAACTCAAGTGTAGATTTGGGCTTTAGGTAATTGTCCTGCTGAAAGGTGAATTCATCCTGGTAAGCAAGTCCAGTGTGTTTGTCCTTATGGTTTAGGTCTCCCAGTGTCTGGTGGAAAGCAGACTGAACCAGGTTTGTCCTTATGGTTTAGGTCTCCCAGTGTCTGGTGGAAAGCAGACTGAACCAGGTTTGTGCTTAGCTCCATTCCATTCTTTTTTTTATCCTGAAAAACTCCCCAGTCCTTAATGATTACAAGCAACCCATAACATTATGCAGCCACCACTATGCTTGAAAATATGGAGAGTGGTACTCCATAATATGTTGCATTAGATTTGCTCCAAACATAAGTTTGTATTACAAAAAGTTAATTGCTTTGCCAAGTATTGTGCAGTATTACTTTAGTGCCTTGTTGCAAACAGGATGCATGTTTTTGGATATTTGTATTCTGTACAGGCTTCTTTCTTTTCACTCTGTCAATTAGGTAACTATTGTGGAGTAACTCCAATGTTGTTGATCCATCCTCAAGTTTTCCCCTATCACATCCATAAAGACACCATTGGCCTCATGGTGAAATCCCTGAGCGGTTTCCTTCCTCTCTGGCAATTGAGTTAGGAAGGACGACTGTATCTTTTTAGTGACTGGGTGTAATGATACACCATCCAAAGTGTAATTAATAACTTCACCATGCTCAAAGGCCTACTAAATGTCGGCCTTTTATTTTTTACCCATCTACCAATAGGTGCGCTTCTTTGCGAGGCGTTGGAAAACCTCCCTGATATGTGTGGATGAAACTGTGTTTGACGTTCACTGCTTGACTGAGGGACCTTACAGATAATTGTATGTGTGGGGTACAGACATGAGGGACCATGCAGATAATTGTATGTGTGGGGTACAGAGATGAGGGACCATGCAGATAATTGTATGTGTGGGGTACAGAGATGAGGGACCATGCAGATAATTGTATGTGTGGGGTACAGAGATGAGGGACCATGCAGATAATTGTATGTGTGGGGTACAGAGATGAGGGACCATACAGATAATTGTATGTGTGGGGTACAGACATGAAATAGTCATTCAAAAAATCAGGTTAAACACTATTATTGCACACACAGTCCATGCAACTTATTACGTGACTCGCTGTTAGATGACTTGCTACAACTGAACTTACTTAGGCTTGCCATAACAAAGGGATTGAATACTTATTGACTCAATTTCAGCTTTCTTTTAAAATTAATTTAGAAAAAAAATCTAAAAACATAATTCCACTTTCACATTATGAAGTATTGTGTGTAGGCCAGTGACTAACAGTCTCAATTTAATCAATGCAAATTCAGGCAGTAACACAACAACATTTGGAAAAAGTCAAGGGGTGTGAATACTTTCTGAAGGCACTGTACTCTGACCTTTCCTCTCAGCTGCATGCCTGACCATTAATTTGTTCTAGAATTGTTCTCATCTATTTTATCTCTCTGTCAGACAAATACACTCCCTTAAACAAAAAATAGAACAAATACTTGGTTCTCTATAGAACTTTCAGATCTTGTTGCGATGAGAAATCATGCCTGGGCCAAGGCTCGAGAGACTGTAGCTGATTGCCAGTTTTGCAGGAAATTGAGAAATAGATGCCCTTCCTCTATCGAGAAAGAACTACATTACATTACATTTACATTTAGGTCATTTAGCAGACGCTCTTATCCAGAGCGACTTACAAATTGGTGCATTCACCTTATGACATCCAGTGGGACAGTCACTTAACAATAGTGCATCTAAAACTTAGGGGGGGTGGGGTGAGAGGGATTACTTAACCTATCCTAGGTATTCCTTAAAGAGGTGGGGTTTCAGGTGTCTCCGGAAGGTGGTGATTGACTCCGCTGTCCTGGCGTCGTGAGGGAGTTTGTTCCACCATTGGGGGGCCAGGGCAGCGAACAGTTTTGACTGGGCTGAGCGGGAGCTGTACTTCCTCAGTGGTAGGGAGGCGAGCAGGCCAGAGGTGGATGAACGCAGTGCCCTTGTTTGGGTGTAGGGCCTGATCAGAGCCTGGAGGTACTGAGGTGCCGTTCCCCTCACAACTCCGTAGGCAAGCACCATGGTCTTGTAGCGGATGTGAGCTTCAACTGGAAGCCAGTGGAGAGAACGGAGGAGCGGGGTGACGTGAGAGAACTTGGGAAGGTTGAACACCAGACGGGCTCCGGCGTTCTGGATGAGTTGAAGGGGTTTAATGGCACAGGCAGGGAGCCCAGCCAACAGCGAGTTGCAGTAATCCAGACGGGTGCCTGGATTAGGACCTGCGCCGCTTCCTGTGTGAGGCAGGGTCGTACTCTGCGGATGTTGTAGAGCATGAACCTACAGGAACGGGCCACCGCCTTGATGTTAGTTGAGAACGACAGGGTGTTGTCCAGGATCACGCCAAGGTTCTTGGCGCTCTGGGAGGAGGACACAATGGAGTTGTCAACCGTGATGGCGAGATCATGGAACGGGCAGTCCTTCCCCGGGAGGAAGAGCAGCTCCGTCTTGCCGAGGTTCAGCTTGAGGTGGTGATCCGTCATCCACACTGATATGTCTGCCAGACATGCAGAGATGCGATTCGCCACCTGGTCATCAGAAGGGGGAAAGGAGAAGATTAATTGTGTGTCGTCTGCATAGCAATGATAAGAGAAAGTAGTTAGAAAGTAGTTAGATATAGCTATCTAAGACTCTGCTGGTAATCCATCTAAATTTTGCAAAATAGTTAATGCACTGAAGCGTGGAAATTCCTCTTCTTCCCTGCCTTAGCAAGTTGTGTCAGACTCTGGCATCATTACTGAGAAATATGAGATAAGTGATGCTTTTAATCAGCATTTTATCTCAACAGGCTTTTATTTGAAATAAATGGTGGTTTAATTGACCCTTGTCAGCCAGTCGGATGCCTGCCTCTCTCCCAGCCTCTAGAAGGCTCGATGGAAGTTCCGTCAACTTCTAGTGAATCTTGGTTTTCATTTCAACAACTTTCTTCTTGTGATTTGCAAGACGCCTTGCAGAAGATTGATATAAAAAAATCACTGGAGCAGATTTGTCTGATGCTTTCTTGCTGCAGCTTTCTGATCCTCTGATTGCAGAATCTTTAACCCTTTGACGCGTACAATGACGTATTTGTGATCATTGTTGAGTGGTCCCTGCAGGGTACGATCTCAAATAAGTGATTGGAACAGTAGTAACAGAACGTATGTCCCAACAAACGCTTATAAACAGCATTGTTGTCTGAACAGCATAGATATGTTTTTGCACTGATGGAAAATAAAGGTCTAAAACATCATTCCTCAATTTGACCTGTTATTGTAAAGATAAATGCGAACTTCATCATCCAAGCATCACACGGAACACATCCACAGCCAAACTCATTCCATAAACCAGTCTAACAAAACTTAAGTTAGTGACCTAATTAAGATTAATGTTTGTCTCAGGGTCTACCGAACGTCACCCACTATGTCAATACTGTCACCCAAAATGTCAAACAAGAAGGTGGACTGCGATGTACTGGAGCACAAATATCCGTATTCTTTATGGTTTTGGTCATAGTCTTGCTGTGTAACACGCATCCTATTGAACTCCCTCCAAACCCTGTAGTCTTCTGCACCTCTAGACAGACAGAGGCACCCTGGGATGGTGACGGGCAAGGCTGTGCTCAGAAAAACAACCCAGGGATGGAATAGAAAAAGATGAAAAGAGAACGAAAGGGGGTAGGTAGAGGGGGAGAGAGACTGCAAGGCTGTGGAAGAGGTAGTGGAATGATCCAGAATTGGAGAGGATCGCTCACTCCCCTCTTGACTTGAATAGGGACATACCTCCTAATTATCACTCCTCTCCCATTTAACCAATCCATATGTCCACACAAATACTCCTATCAGGTCTGTTAAAGGGTAATAATGTGGACTCACACTCCTCCAAGCATGTTGTCAAAGATCTGAGTTTCACAGGGCATTGACACATCATTAGGGTAGCCATGGCAGTTTCCCACTTTCCCTTGGCAGTACACTATTGGCTCTGCGACTAAATCTCCACACTAAAGTGTCATCATGGCTGCCCCACTCAGTCTTTATTGGACTGTATTACACAAGTGGCTCCTTGGCCTGCTGCTACTACTACAGGCCTGGAACAAAATGAGTCCCCTTACAGATAAATTATTTGTTCTATAACTTTAGCCTTGATGGCTTCAGTACAGTATGCAGCCTCGCTGTGGCAGATGAGTTGTGTTATTAATCCCCCAGTCAAACTGTACAACCCCAGCTGGTTGGAAAATAGCACACAATACAGGAGATGTGGGGGCTCGTGTAATGGTTTGTTTTCTCCATCTGTTACGGAGTGTAGTGTAGGTGCCCACAAAGTGCCCACTATTTTACCAGGGGATGTGGGAGTGTTGACAGAACTTCAATTTAAGTATTTCATTGCTATACTAGTTTGTGTATGTGTGTCTGTTTTTGTCGATGTGGGTGTGTGCTGGTGGCTCTGTTTCCAACGCTCAATGCCTTCATTGGCAGCCATGCTCTAATAGATGTGTGGTTAATCTCAGACAGATAGCACCACACTATCATCTACTGTACCTAGAGATGCTCTGGTGACAATATGTCTAAACGCAACGTGTTGTTAGTGCTGAACTACCCACGGGGGCCTCAGTAGGGGAGAAGAACAGTCTCTCTCGGTACTGCTCATTGGAGTAGCTAGTAAGCGTACTTCTCAAATGGCATTTGTCAATGTGAATATGTTATCCATCTTTAAGCCTAGCTTTGATTTTCATCATAATGAGCTCTCTTTCTCAGGTGTAGGGGCTTATTTCGTCAGAATTATGAATATATTTGAATTCATGTAATTGCTTTTAGTACGCTCCAGCGACAAGCTAATCAGAAGTACTTCATTTGTTTCAGTGTAACAGAGTTTTCACCTCTCCCCTGCAGTGCAGATCAAAAAAGTAGATATTTCTATTCTCCATTCCCCTTCTCCAGAAGGACATGACCCTGAATTACTTTTACACTGTCAGAGTTTTCACCTCCACTTTCTCCCTTTACAGAAGATACTTTGCTTAAGTGAAGCACTTTGTCTCATTGTCACAGAGTTGTCACATGAGAAGTTGTCTACTTTGTATCAGTGTAACTGAATTGTCATCTCACCTCTCCCTCTCCAGAAGGACCTGTCCCTGAAGTCCCAGGAGCGCATGGAGAACCAGGAGAACCATGAGGAGAATCAGGCGGGGCCCCCCCTGTGCAAGAAGAAGCCCCCTAAAGTCCCTAATGGATTCAGCCTGGATACCCACAAGGCCCTCAACAACCACCTTAACAACCACAACAACCATAGCAACCATCACCAGCACTCTGACCAGGAGAACAACATCCCACGCCTGGCTCTTCACACCTACGGCAAGAAGAAGAACAAGAACAGCCTGCAGAAGAAACACAGGCCGGTCTGTACACGGTTTATTATGGTTTATACACTGTCTCCTCCACTCAATTTATTTTCTCCTCAAGCAGCGTTTTGGGTAGCCTGGTCCCAGATCAGTTTTTTACTGTCTTGCAGAGTTGGGACCAGGCTAGCGTTTGTGGTCTCATGTTGGCATAGTGGGTTTTGCCTGCTCACTACAATGCTAGATGTGTAGTTTGATCCTCTTGAATGTGGGAGAGGAAATGTTGATGTGTGTGTTCCCAATTTGCTTTTGGTCATAAGATCAGGTTGAATTATCAGACGACGTGTTTGATAAGGTTGAAGAAGGGATTGAATTCATACAGATAAAATAAAATAGGCTGCAAGGTGTAAAGATAGCAGCTTTGTAAAAAATAAATCAATAAAAATTCCATTCCAACTGAATTAAGAGAAACTCTAATCTAATTGTGACTGAACATTAGAGGGTCTCCTTGGCTTCGGTTAATTAATGTTACATTAAGGTCTGTCCTTTGAAAACATCTGTAATTACGCAGTATTAAGGCTAGAGATTTGTGAGTAGCAGATTGCCTTATCCTTATAGAGATACACTGAACTGACTTTACTCCCTCCTCACAGCCAGACGACTGGTGCTCTATAGTACAGCTGCGCGGCTGTCTATTGATGAATGGTGTTATTATCTATAATGGGCTTTAAAACCTGCTGGACCAATAAGAGATTAGTCACTGGTGCTATTGTTAGCTGTGGTGTGTGTGTGTGTGTGTGTGTGTGTGTGTCTGTGGGGAGGAGAATAGTGTCTGTGTATGTGTGTGCGCGCACACAGGGCATTGTGTTGCACTAATGACTATTTATGGCACACTGACACTGGGGTGTCTTTCTGCCAGCAAGAGCTATCAGTTACAGCACCACCCACTGTCCATCTACACACACATGCTACACAAAGCACCCACACACATGCTGCACAAAACACACGTTGTGTGTGTGAAGGTAGGAGAGCAAAGGTTGTCATCAGTCTGTGTCATCTCAGCAGGAGAGAGGTCCGTCTTCAGGAGGCTGTTAATCATGTGAGCTATACTCCCCCTGGCTTTAATGAACCCAGAAAGAAACAACACAGGGAAGTGATTACATACTGTACACACACAGTGTTATTGGCTCGGGTGTGTGTGTTAGTCAGGGGTGCTATGACAACAACCACTGTGACAAGTGAGAGCAGCACAAAGTGGTGTTTAGGGCCAGAGCTGAAGGACCCTCCCCACAGCTCTGGGAGCAGCCACTTATTAGGGGGACAAGAGATGCTGTTAGAGCATGGGGCTCAGGGGAGACATGGCACCACACACTAAAAAAAGTTACGTTTCTTAAATGGTTCTTCCTCAGCTCTTAAAAAGAGGAATGGAAACACTTTTAATAAGTAAAGCTAAGCAAAGAGATCATTTCAATCCACAAATAGTAAATGTGCATTGAACATAGAAACATCTCTATTTTTAGGATATTGATCTTGAACAACATTTATTAGAGGTATGGGTAGCGCACATTGTGAGCTTTAGCGCAGGGACTGAACATGAACGTGGCCACCAGAAAATGAACGTGGCCACCAGCAGGCGTCGCACCTCCACTGGACCTGAAAGGTTTCTCACAACCTTGATATTGAGATCAGGAGAACAACATTAAGGTAAGAATCTGTATACAATTTGTTTATATGTTGGAGATTAGCTATAATATTGACATTTTAGAGTATATTTTCCGATTGATAAGATGAGTCTGTGAAATGAATGTTTTATAACAAGCCGAGTAGATAGTCTGCCAAAACGATGCAATGTACCTAGCTAGCTGGTTATCTAGCCAGCTGGATTTAGCTTTTGTCTTGCCTTTTTTATGTTAATGTTAATGTCTTTGATAGCTGTAGAACATAAAATGCTAATATTGACAATTTGAAGAGCTTTTGTCATTAGGCATTATTCTGAGCTAAAATTAACTGGCTTGTGATTCGATATGTAGCAAGCTAGCCAGCCAGAGAGGGCTGCTGCAGGATTGTTATTTTAAATGTAAAATGTAGCTAACGTGAGCTAGATATAATCCCAATAGCTATAATTATTAGCTAGCTAGATAACGGCATAGCATAGCTAGATATCTCATTAAGTGCAGGTTCATCTGTGATATGTCAGATATGTTACGCTTTTGATGATAGCTATCTAGATAATTACTTTTGAAAGCTCAGCTTGGTAGTCAGCTTGGTAACTAAATCATTCAGGTCTAGCTGGTTTTGTGACTTTTCTACTTACAGGCATACTGTACATTATCATATTATTTTGTTTAAGGACTATCAGATAGGAAATTGTTACATGTTTTCTCAAATGTTAGAGTGAAAAGCCGATTGATAACTACACAATAGCTACACAATTCCCTTCATTCATGATTCCCTTTTTTACGTGCTGAAGGGTCATCACTACTTGGTGAAGACAAGGACGAAGAGGATGAGATTTAAATGGGGAAGCCGGAGGAAGTGTGACTCGTCATTTTGCCTCTCTTGCATGCTTTTAATTTGTTTGCATTCTGACTCTTTGTGTATTAGGCTATAGGCCTAGTGGAATGTAATATAGCTGTCTAGATATTTTTTACAGCCATTTTGAAGTTGAACATACTAGCTCTGTCGTGTGGATAAGAACAGTTTTTTCCAGAGCAAAGAACTGCAGACTGACTTGGAAGGCCATGTTTTTTGCTGATGGTTGTGGCAGTAGGTGCAGGTCCCATTGTTCATAGGCTTTGGCTGCTGCTCTGGTGCACCCCCGGAGGATGGGTGGAGACTCCCACCTGAACAGGTCTGACATGTATTCAGGTAGTTTGTGCTGTGTCGCCTTGAAACAGTTGTTAGGGTGTTGTAATAGATCCTGTCTGTTAGTGGTTCGATTCCAGCTTTTTGCTTTTGTGTTTCCTCCAGGAATGCTCGGTCTTGATACGAGCAGCCCTGTTGATAATATGCTTTAAGATATGTCTTATTGCTCTGATGTAGGGTGGGAAGCCATACTGTGGAAAAGTAGTCCAGATGAGTTGTTATCATGGTGTGGTAGATCGTTCAGGAGGATGTCCTTGGAGATGAAGTCCCTTGCCCTTTCTACACCGCCAAGCCCAAACAGCCGTTTCCATGTGACCTGGCTGGCATCTTCAGTTCGGTGTAGGGTCCAACTTCATCCCCAGCTACTTTATGGCGTTTACTCGTTCATAAGTGTTTTTCCCATCTGCTGTTGTGATACGTTTGCCAGTGTGTCTCAGCTTTTGTGAGTTGCCAAACAGCATTGCCTTGGTCTTCTGAGGGTGTAGGGAGAGCTTGTTGTCAGCAAACCAAGCGTCTGCCGTTTGATGTCGTTTGACACTGCTTCCTCACGCTCACTGGTGAATATTTGCTGAGTAGTACAGGCCTGTGTCATCTGCATATATATACAGTATGCAGCATTTCTCCAGCACTGATGGAAGGTAATAGCAATGGCCCAAGCACACTCCCTTGTGATACTCCATTCACCACAGGTACCTGGGCTGACAGTGTACTCTGCAATTATGATGAGAACCACTTAATTGCAGTGCTGTCAAAGCCTAATTTCGCAAGTTTCCCCAGGAGTGTGTGGTGGTGAACGGAGTCAAAAGCTTTCTTCAGGTCCAAGAAGAGTACTGCTGTGACCTCCTGGCTATTACAAGCCGACTTGATGTCCTCCACGACCTTTTGAACTGCTGTAGGTGTGCTGTGTATCTTCCTAAAGCCGCTTTAATAGGATGTAAATAGGCTGTTGATTGAGAAATAGTTGGCAACCTGTGTGTGCATCAGCCAACTACCAACATTGGACGGTAGTTGGCCACAACCGATCTATCCCCTGCCTTGTAGATTGGTGTTAGATAAGTTTTTCATTGACATGGTATCTCCCCAGTTGAGATTGGCAGATTGAGGATATGAGTCAGTGGACCCACTATCACTGTGGCAGAGTCCTTTACAAGCCTAGATGGAATATTGTCTGGCTCTGTGGCTTTCTGCTGCTTCATCTTCAGAAGTTCATTTAGGACGGTTACTTCATCAATTAGCGATAGCTCAAAAACATGCTCTGTTTCTGAAACATATGGAAGTGGGTCTTTTGAGGGAGCCTGTATTTCATTAGCAAGCTTGGATGCACAAGAGGCAAAGTATGCATGAAACTCTTCTGTCATTTCTAGAAGGTCTGATATATCATGTCTAGAACTTCTTTGTACTTGGCATGTTCTTTTGACTTTGCCAGTGAAATAGTTGATTATTTTCCACATTTCACAGTTGTCTGCCTTGGATTTTTGTAGAGCAGCTGAGTAGTACAGTAGTTTTTCCTTTCCTTCTATACTTCAGCAGTTACGTTGTTTCTGAGACATCAGCACTCTTCCCAGTCATTTTCAGCCTTTGTTTTCATCACTTTTAGCTGAGCAGCAGACTCATCAGGGTCTTGATGTTGTCAGTCAAGGAGGTCGAGTTACTTTTTGTTTCACTTTTCTGTGCCGGAGCGGTGAATGAAGGTTTGCGACCTGTTAGAAGATCTCTCTAAAGGCTTACCGGGCCTCATTCACGTTGTTGCATGTAAGGAATCTTTCCCATTGGGCTAACTTGAGGAATTCTATGAAAGACTGCTTGTTATAGCTTTTGCGAGATCTGTGCTTTTGTTAGAGCTTTCCCCTCCTCTAGTCTCTCTTTACTGCAGGTCATCATGATGTTATAGTCAGATAGACCCCATGCTAATGAACTCCTCAGCTTGTAAAGGTCAGGGTTAGATACATAGATGTTGTCAATGCATGTTTCAGACTGTTTCGTTATGCTACTGGGTTCTCTTATTACTGGCCACAGCTGATAAAGTCCCATAAGATGTCCCACAGATTTTTTTTTTATCTGTGTGCTTCAAGAGGTCAGCGATGAATGTTGTATATCATGTTTTGGTTGTGATAGCGATGTAACTTGCACTTTGTTTTCAGGTGTGAATGAGACAATGTATTCCCCTAACCTTATTCTTTCAAAAAAGTTATTGTTTTATTCATATTATAGTACTTGTGTACAGTATTCCTTTCCTTATAATATGAAAGACTAAATGCCATTTGTAATATGTTTTGGTGCATATATGTGTTTAATATACTATCCAGAGAAGAAAGTGTCTGATCACGGAACATTCATTGAATTCTAGAAAAATACCACTGTTCAGTTAAAAGTATTTCTATTCTTATTTCAGATTTTCAATCCTTACAAAATAAGGAAGAGTCAATGGGCTCCAAGTGTTTCTCTATCTTCAGGAAGTTGTGTAAATGGCAGTTGTTTGGGTAAAAAGCTGAGTTTTTTTCTTGACTAATTACCATTTTATTGATGTGGTGCTATTGTATGTCATATCATCTGGAAAGGCTGTTTCTCAGCTTTCAAAATATGTATCATGTTTTCATATGTGGTTTGACACCAACAAATTATGTTGGCGTCCAGAATTCACTGGTCTCAGTAAACTCAGGAATTCCAAAACACTCCTGCCAGTGATGCAACAATGCCAATATGGCGATTTACAGTTAACTTGTGTTCTAAAGCCTAGTGTGTCCATCCCTATTTAAAGCCAGACTCAGTAAGTGTCGTGATTTTGTTTACATTTTTGTTTTGTTGGGCCAATAAAAAATCCAGGCAAGACGTCATAATATGCTGTAGAGTCTAACGTACCTGAGAGTTGTCAAGCAGCTGCTGGGCCAGCGACCCTTTGATCCATATCAACCAGTAGGCCTATTCTAGTTACAACAAGCATGTAGGCTGCAGTATTATAAATCTAACAATTTACAAGTCGAGTCAACTATCGTAACAGCAGTAACATGCAATTTAATTGGCAATAGCTAGACAACAATATACTGTGGTGCATCAACGCCGTTATCTGCTTGACGTCAGTCTTGCAGTGCAAACACTTGTCTGGATAAATTGACCCTCAACAGCTAGTTAGCCCATGTTGAATTATAAAATACATTTGCCATCCAAAGATTGCAATAGAAAACACAACATCCAGGAGGGAAACAATTAGTAAGCTAACAACTCCATCGATAGTTGGAGTTAATGACCTACACCATCAGTTTGCACATTTAGCCATGTGTGAATCTATCGACAGCTGTTTGCTAGCCACCTAAATTAGCTAACTAGCTAGCTTGCTAACTAGTTTCACTTCCCAGTAGCTCTAGATTTCGTGATTATCATTGGCACTGTCCACAGCAATATGATCCTGGCACTAGTCGTGAGGTAGGAATCCCTGTGTTGCTGAATGAAAATCAAAACAAATGCTATTAGTCACGTGCCGAATACAACAGGTGTAGACCTTACAGTGAAATGCTTGCTTACGAGCCCCTAACCAACAGTGCAGTTATTTAAAATCACCCACAATTCCAGTTTTATTCAGAAAATCAAGCTAGAAACATAGAAGCAACTTTGTTGCCAACCGGTGGGGAGATCATTTAGGATCTCAGTTTAGGATCATTTAGGATCTCAGCTTATGAAGGTCACTGGACTGAGAATGAAGGAATGCAAAAATTATGTCTCTGTCACTAGAAAACACAGTCAAGGGTGGTACTGGTAACTCTAAAATTCATCTGAAAGGCACCCTGGGAAATATGCAAATAAGGCTTCAAAGAACCCATTTAAGGTTCTTCAGATAACCTAAAATGGTTCCCCAATGGCATTGCTCTGAAAAACCTTATTTGGTTCCAATTCGAACCAGCAGGGGTGAATGGCAAAGGGTGGCACTGTCAACTGGATAGGATACCCTCTAGTAAAATCCTCCTGCTGAAGACAGGGTCAACAGACATGATGATGACAACGATGATGGCAACAGTGATGATAATTATTACAACAATCTTTTTTTTTAAATAACCACACTGTTTCTGACCCTCCCCTCAAGGAGCCAGACAGTTTTGATTTCAGCCAAGAGAGCATTAGCATATCCCACTCAGCTCCAATAACACTCCAATCTGTCATGCTTCATGACATATGCAAAATTGGAAATATCATTGTCTCAGCCCTCTGTGGCCTCCATTGTCCTTTAAATGGAATGAAGACATTCTCCTCCTCCCAGTTATTCCACAGCAGAAATATTATCTTTTCCCTACTCCAAAGGCCTGTAATTAGGGGAGGGGATATAGTTTGAAGAGGAGAGCAGAGATAGTTTGAAAAAAAGAGAGGAAAGGAAATGAGAGGAGAGCTAGTTTAGAAAGGAATTCAATGAGAGGTGTTTTTTTTGTTTTGCCTGTTCCGCACCACACAGATTCCAGCCAGGCAATATTTTTCTATATCTGGCATGGACCCAATGTCCTGAACTTCCAGATATTGTCTGGTCGGGGGTAAAATACAGAAATGCTTGTAACAGCTTCTGACATGTTGCTCTGTGCTGAAATAAAGAGCACAGATAAGGGGGGCATTGTCGGTGGTGAAAATGGATAGGTGCACAGCAGCATTTCTGCAAAAAATGGATAGGTGCACAGCAGCATTTCTGCAAAAAATGGATAGGTGCACAGCAGCATTTCTGCAAAAAATGGATAGGTGCACAGCAGCATTTCTGCAAAAAATGGATAGGTGCACAGCAGCATTTCTGCAAAAAATGGATTGGTGCACAGCAGTATTTCTGCAAAAAATGGATAGGTGCACAGCAGCATTTCTACAAAAAAATTGATGGGTGCACAGCAGCAAATTTGTTGGTTCAAGTCTATGTACATAGTTTATCGCTACTGCTATTTTTCATTGTGGAACAATCTGTGATTTATAGTGACAGTGCATCTGTGTGCTGTTGTTGTAGTCTGGTAGAGTAGGCTACTGTTCAGTCTGCATAGTGAAAGTTCAATCAGTTGAAACACCATCAGTTGTAGTATATGTAGCTCTTTGTGAGTACTACTTCATCAGAATCACCTTTATTCACCAAGTACACTTACACATACCCACAATTTACTTTAGTGAGACGGTGCTGCCAGCAGTAGACACTTTACAAACGGAATACAGACACAAGTCCTCAGACATCATACAGAGTATGCAATATCGGTACAGTAAACATAACATACAACTCTGGAGTATAGGCTGATTACAGAGGGAATATACAATTTATAGAGGGGATATATCTATATAAGCATGGGGAGGGATACTGCCATGGTGAATATATACAGTGTTGTGCAGAGAGGAACATAGTACAAATGCAGTATAGTGCATATTTCGCAGTCCCGCGGTTATGTCCGCGGAGCAGGCAGGTTTAGGGTCATGAAAAATTGTGTGGATAAAGTGCGGGTGGGTGGCAGGCGTAAGTGTACAAAACATTAGGAACACCTTCCTAATATTGAGTTGCACCTTTCTTGCTCTCAGAACAGCCTCAGTTCGTCGGGACTTGGACTCTACACGCTGTCAAGTGTTCCGCAGGGATCCTGGGCCATGTTGACTCCAATGCTTCCCACAGTTGTGTCAAGTTGGCTGGATGTTCTTTAGGTGGTGGACCATTCTTGATACACACAGGAAACTGTTGAGTGTGAAAATCCCAGCAGCATTGCAGTTCTTGACACACTCAAACCGATGCGCCTGGCACCTACTACCATACTCCTTTCAAAGACAGCTAAATCTGAATGACACACATACACAATCCATGTCTCAATTGTCTCAAGGCTTAAAAATCCTTCTTTAACCTGTCTCATCCCCTTCATCTACACTGATTGAAGTGGATTTAACAGGTGACATCAATAAGGGATCCTAGCTTTCACCTGGATTCACCTGGTCAGTCTATGTCATGAAAGAGCATGATGTTTTGTACACTGTATAGGCTACATTGAGGTTTGTATTTCATTATTTTAGGCTACCTGGCATTAGTGCATAAGCCTAAGCTTTAGAGCCTAACTGTACACGCGCCGGATAGCTTCTGGGAAAGGCAGAAACATGTACGTCACTCCACTGAGGTAAAAAGGGCAATGTCAGAGTTTAATTCAATAAGAAAAAAGCTGTGAAATGGAGAGTAGAAAATAAAGAGAAGCGAAGGTGAGAAAAGTCATGTTTTGGAAAGATTTGGTGAAGAGGTGATAGTGGTGCCAGCTACGTTATGTGTGATGACTGTGAGGCGCTATACAAAGTTCAACAGTCACAAGAAGGGGGACATCAAATAGGCCTATGGCACATCAAGGGAACTGTAGCCTACTGTTTTGCTGGGTTAATTGGAAATTGGACACTGACTGTAGGTCTATGACCTCTCACATAGCCTTAATATGAACTCTTGCGGAATTAAGCATTTCTTGCTGTAAAATGGTACACCAAATGTAGGCAACATTTTGACTCAGGAACAGGATTGGAGAATATGATTTATTTATTTCAACATCTTGAGAGAATGTGAAGTTAGGGCCTCCACAGACAGTATCTATCTTTATCAAATCTAATTGTAGTTGTCACATGCGCCGAATACAACAGTAGACCTATACCATAGGTAGACCTTACCATGAAATGAGCCCTTAACCAATAATGCAGTTCAAGAAATAGAGTTAAGAAAATATTTACTAAATAAAATAAAGTCATTTTTAAAATAAAAAGTAACAATAAAATAATAGCGAGGCTATATACAGGGGCTAGCGGTACTGAGTCAATGTGCGGGGGTACAGATTAGTCCAGGTAATTTGTACATGTATGTAGGGGTAAGGTGACTATGCATAGATAATAAACACTGAGTAGCAGCAGTGACAATTTTTTGTGCTTTCCTCTGACACCGCCTAATATATACGGTGGCTTCAGAAAGTATTCAGATCCCTTGACTTTTCCCACATTTTGTTAGGTTACAGCCTAACAAAATTGATTACATTTAATTTTTTCCTCGTCAATCCCCATAATGACGAAGCAAAAACAGGTTTTTAAACATTTTTGTAAATGTATTAAAAATAAAACCTGAAATATTACATTTACATAAGTATTCAGACCCTTTACTCAGTACTTTGTTGAAGCAACGATTACAGCCTAAAGTCTTCTTGGGTATGATGCTACAAGCTTGACACACCAGTATTTGGGGAGTTTGCTTCTCTGCTGATCCTCTCAAGCTCTGTCAGGTGGATGGGGAGCATTGGTGCACAGCTATTTTCAGGTCTCTCCAGAGATGTTAGATCGGGTACAAGTCCGGGCTCTGGTTGGGCCACTCAATGATTTGTCCCAAAGCCACTCCTGTGTTGTCTTGGCTGTGTGCTTAGGGTTGTTGTCCTGTTGGAAGGTGAACCTTCACCCCTGACTAGTTTGCCTGTCCCTGCAGCTGAAAATCATCCCCAAAGTATGATGCGGCCATCACCATGCTTCAACGTAGGGATGGTGCCTGGTTTCTTCCAGTTGTGACACTTGGCATTCAGGCTAAAGAGTTAAATCTGGTTTCATCAGACCTGAGAATCTTGTTTATCATGGTCTTATAATCTTTAGGTGCCTTTTGGCAATCTCCAAGTGGGCTGTCATGTGCCTTTTACTGAGAAGTGGCTTCCGTCCAGCCAAGGCCTAATTGGTGGAGTGCTGCAGATATGGTTGTCCTTCTGGAAGGTTATCCCATCTGCACAGAGGAACTCTAGAGCTCTGTCAGAGTGATTATCGGGTTCTTGGTCACCTCCCTGACCAAGGCCCCTCTCGCCCGATTGCGCAGTTTGGCCAGGCAGTCAGCTCTAGGAAGTGTCTTGGTGGTTCCAAACTTCTTCCATTGAACCTTTTCACACGTACCAACAAATGGGTGTGATCATTCTACAGTAGTCCCTCCAGCGTACGCTCAAACCTGTGTGATTAGAACACTTATTTAGAATGTCCAGTTTTGATTTTGATGCAATGTTCAGACATCCACAGAAGTAGCTACAGCATAACACAATCAGCCAAACCGGAAAATGTAGGCTGCATTTGTCCAGCGCTAACTGAGAAAAGATAACTCTCAGCTGACAGAAACTACAATGAATTAGCTAATAGCAATTACAATGTATAATTCACGGGTGAGCTCAATCATTGATCGAAATAATTGAGTAAAACATTTTTTAGAAATCGAAAGTAAACGACAATGTGTAGTTTGTGTTTTTTCACGGCAACCAAAGATAATAAGAGGAGACCAGATGAGTTTGGTCTGTTTGCAGTATGCATGTTAAAGGGGGTCGTCTGCCATCGTTCATATCCCATCATTCACTTCCGGAAGTTTTATTTGGATAATGAGTGAACACTCCCTCACCTCATTTTATTATAACATCTTTGGTCTGAAAGAAATGTACATGATCCCAGAATTCGCTGTATGTCAACAAACATGGCTCCACACATAGCTGGAATTAGCTTAGCTCACCATAATCAGTACAACCTTTTAAAAAGTATTTTACACACATAATGTGTCCATTACAATATATGCAAGAGTTGGAATGCATGATTTGTCACCAGAACTTGAAAACATGAATAAAACTGTAAATAAATCATTACTACGCAAAACATTTTCTGATAGTGATTTATTGATACAAGTGGTGCGTGCTGGCAGTCAATCACAAAAACTCTGACTCCCACTGAGCCATTCAGTGTTGTTCTTTATGTATGTAGCTAGTGAGATAAGCTGTAGCATTAGCAACGTTTTTCAAAAGGAGACAACTCACAAATGTGGAAATTCTGGAGATTTTGATCAATTCTGACAATGAGTCTGAAAGTCAGGAATCAGATTCTGACATTGAGAGTGACAGTAAGGAGCCTCCCCAACCTTGTAGCCATTGAGAACCCTGATTCTGAGGACCCCTTGTCCCCTGACGAAGTCCCAGCTCCCTTTCAAGATGCTGGTGGTGATGGCGGCAGACCAACAGTGGATGAAGTACAGGAGGTCTGTAGTAGCTAGCCATTTCAACCCTCCTGGCCCTGCTGTTTGCTTTGATGAGTCCCAGTCTGGAGTGCAACGCCCCTTGCCATTTCCAACTGAGGCAGAGTGCTTCAAGCTCTTTCTGACAGAGGAGCTGGTGGGGAGTCCAGGAGTAGAGGAGACCAATCGCTATGCCTTGGAGCTGCATAAGAGAGAGCCAGGAGTGTGGGGGAATCTCACTGAATGAGTGACAACCACAATTAGTGAAATGTATACCTTCCTGGTGACAGTCCTTCTCATGGGGATAGTAAAGAAGAACTCCCTAAGAGAATACTGGAGCACAGATCCTATGTTTGCAACTCTCTTCTTTGACTCTTTTCACAAGATCGCTTCCTAGTTCTGCTGCGATGCCTGCATTTCGTCAACAATGCTACTGCCAACCTAAATGACCAGTTACACAAAATAAGAAATGTTCTTACTAGAGGTCGGCCGATTATGATTTTTCAACGCCGATACCGGTTATTGGAGGGCCAAAAAGCTGATACCGATTAATCGTCCGATTTAAAAAAAATACAAAATAATAATAAATGTATTTGTAATAATGACAATTACAACAATACTGAATTAACACTTATTTTAACTTAATATAATACATCAATAAAATCAATTTAGCCTCAAATAAATAATGAAACATGTTCAATTTGGTTTAAATAATGCAAAAACAAAAATGTTGGAGAAGTAATATGTGCCAATATGCAATATGTGCCATGTATGTGACATGTAAAAATGTGGCATGTAAAAAGCTAACATTTAAATTCCTTGCTCAGAACATGAGAACATATGAAAGTTATTGGTTCCTTTTAACATGAGACTTCAATAGTGATTATGATTGATTGTTTTTTATAAGATAAGTGTAATGCTAGCTAGCAATTTACCTTGGCTTCTACTGCATTCACGTAACAGGCAGGCTCCTCGTGGAGTGCAATGGTTAGAGCGTTGGACTAGTTAACTGTGTGGTTGCAAGATTGGATCCCCTGAGCCGTCAAGGTGAAAATCTGTCGTTCTGCACCTGAACAAGGCAGTTAACCCACCATTCCTAGGCCGTCATTGAAAATAAGAATGTGTTCTTAACCTGTTTGGGATAGGGGGCAGCATTTTCACTTTTGGATGAATAGCGTGCCCAGAGTGAACTGCCTCCTACTCAGTCCCAGATGCTAATATAGGCATATTATTATTAGTATTACAGGTCGGACGATTAATCGGAATGGCCGATTTAATTAGGGCCGATTTCAAGTTTTCATAACAATAGGAAATCTGTATTTTTGGGCGCCGATTTCCAATTTTTAAAATTTATTTATTTCTTTTTTATATACCTTTATTTAACTAGGCATGTCAGATAAACGGCCCAATGCAAAGTCACTTAATCCCTATGAGCCCGATGGCCGGTTGATGAGGACCACAGCATGGGGGAAGAAACTTTACAGTTGGTGGGCTGTTTTGGTCATGATTGATCTACTGTAAACCGCCTTCCAGAGTGGTGCTTTTGAAACATGGAGTGTCTGGGTTGGGCTGGGTCGACAATGATCTTACCTGCATGGTTCCTGGTCCTGGAGGCGTGCAGGTCCTTGATGTTGGGCAGGTGACAGCCGATGACCTTCTCCGTAGATCAGACAATGCGCTGCAGTTTGCTCTGGCAGTGGGCAGACAAACACCCAAATCAGACAGTGATAGAAGAGGGGAGGATGGACTCAATGATGGACGTGTTGAGTTCCATCTTGTTGTGACTGCACCAGGCCACCAAGCGATCAACCTCTCCATGGTACTTGGGCTCGTTGCTGTCGGAGATGAGACGGACCAGGGTGTTGTCATCAGAAAACTTGAGTAGGGGAGAGATTAGTCAGGATGAGGGAGGGTGGGGAGGTAGATTGGATGGGGGGCAGGGTGGCAGGCGTCCTTATGGCTGAAGATGTTGTTAGCTGAGGGGCAAGATGGCTGAGGAGACTTGATGGCTGAGGGCACTTTGTGAATTAAAACGACTGTAGAACTAAGGTTGTAAAATGTGTTTGGCATTTGCACATAGTTGACACTGGTTTTGATTGAAAGGATTACATTTGATGACTTGCAATCCTGGGAGAATCCATCTTTTCTGAGCTCATTCAGTCGATGGTGGTTGGTATGGGATGGCCTAGTGGTTAGAGCGTTGGGCCAGTAACCGAAAGGTTGCTAGATCGAATCCCCGAGCTGACAAGGTAAAAATCTGTCACTCTGCCCCTGAACAAGGCAGTTAACCCACTGCTCCTAGGCTGTCATTGAAAATAATAATTTGTTCTTTACTGACTTGCATAGTTAAATAAAGGTTAAATAAAAATGTAAAATAAAAATGAGTGGAAGCAGAAATAGTTTGCTCGCTTACAGCATATGCATGGCCTGCAGGTAGGTGTGTATGAGAGTGAGAGAGGGTGGTGGGGTATAAGATAGATGGAGGCATCTGGAGGCAGAGGGGATGGAGGAGGCCGGGAACGTGAAGTGTAGCTTGTTATGGTGTGGTGGTGTTTGAGTCATGGCCTGTGGTGTGGTGAACAGAAGCATGCTGAGAGGCCCATCTGCTCTGGAAACGAGAGATGTGGAGGAGGAGAAGACTGGGGCTTGAGCTGTCCCTCTGCCTGCCTGCCTCTGGAGGTGTGTGTGGGGGGGTGACAGCTATACACCCTGGAACAAGCTGGGTAGCCATTTGATTAGCTGTTCAGGAGTCTTATGGCTTGGGGGTAGAAGCTGTTGGACCTAGACTGTTGGACCTAGACTTGGCGCACCGGTACCACTTGCCGTGCGGTAGCAGAGAGAACAGTCTATAACTAGGGTGGCTGGAGCCTTTGAGAATTTTTAGGGCCTTCCTCTGACACCGCCTGGTATAGAGGTCCTGGATGGCAGGAAGCTTGAGGATGTTCTCGATGGTGCAGCTTGTAGAACCTTTTGAGGATCTGAGGACTCATGCCAAATCCTTTCAGTCTCCTGAGGGGTAATAGATTTTGTTGTGCCCTCTTCATAACTGTCTTGGTGTGCTTGGACCATGTTAGTTTGTTAGTGTGGGCGCCAAGTAACTTGAAGCTCTCAACCTGCTCCTCTACAACCCCATCGATGAGAATGGCGGCGTGCTCGGTCCTCATTTTCCTGTAGTCCACAATCATCTCCTTTGTCATGTGTCATCTGCAAACTTAATGATGGTGTTGGAGTCGTGCCTGGTGGTGCAGTCATGAGTAAACAGGGAGTACAGGAGGGGACTGAGCACGCACCCCTGAGGGGCCCCCCTGTTGAGGATCAGTGTGGCGGATGTGTTGTTACCCACCGTTACCACCTGGGGGGTGGCCTGTCAGGATGTCCAGGATCCAGTTGCATAGCGAAGTGTTTAGTCCCAGGGTCTTTAGCTCAGTGATGAGCAGTGTTGTTCTACAGCTAGCAGCAGACCACCCCTCTCTCCAGCCTTTAGTCATTCTGAAATAGGATTTCTACCAGCTTAGCAAGGTTTTATGGGTCATTTCTGCACTAGTCTGTGCACACAGTGCAGTATGCAAAATTTCTCTCTGTTTCTCTTACATACACACACACACACACAATCCATATCCCTGTCATTCTGCCATCACTTACTATCTTCCACAAGTACAAACAGTCTTTCACTCACCCCTCACTGAGCTGTAGTAGATGTCATTCTCTATCTGGGTGAGTGATGCAGCCTTTTCTATCCCTCTTCATCTGGGGGGTTAGGGCTGACATGACGGGCTTATGACAGCTCAGCACATATCGGTTTTAAGAGAATGAGATGCTAGAACCGTTTCCCAGGTAGAATACTTACTTCTGTGGACGTATTGGCGTAAAGCACTGTATAATAGATTGCACTGTAAGTGTTTCTTAATCTGCTGTGCAAAATGTAATATTATGTTCAATTTCAACTTGGCAGGGTCAGTCACCCTTATTCACTAAGCCAACAAGTAATTCAAAGAAAAGCAATTTCCTGATTGTCTGATAAGATGGCAAATCTGTTCCGGTTATGGGCATGATAATTGTTGCTGTCACAGTTATGATTTGCAGACAGTGATCCAATCATAGGGCTTGTTATTCCACTTGTGTCATTATCATACCCGACAAACAGCAACAATTGGAAATTGGAAAAAGTCCCACGCAGCTGTGGTTTCCCCTCACTCACTGTCATTTTGCCAGCTCCACATATTGATGTTTACAGAGACAGAAAGAGCAGTGTATGACATATAGCTAGTAGCTACTGTACACAAAATGAAACAGATGAGAGGGATGTCATTACCAAGCATTTAGAGCCTTAGCTGTGTTGACAGGCCTGTCGGAATGCTTTTTCAAAACATCAAGACAGGCTATATAGTAGCGTTACACATGGTAGCTGAAAACATTATCCACTACACTGTTAGGCCACTGTTAGGGCGGCAGGTAGCCAAGTGGTACACAGTTAGGAAAGTAACCAAAAGGTCGCTGTGTTGAATACTCAAGCTCAAAAGGGGAAAAATCTGTCAATGTGCCCTTGAGCAAGGCACTTAACCCTAATTGGCTCCAGGGGCACCGAACTACTATGGCTGTAAAAAGTATCAGCAAACACGTTTCAGCACTCGATGGTCCCGTTCTGTGAGCTTGTGTGGCCTACCACTTCGCGGCTGAACCTTGTTGCTCCTAGATGTTTTCACTTCCCAATAGCAGCACTTACAGTTGACCGGGGCAGCCTGAGCAGGGCAGAAATTTGACGAACTGACTTGTTGGTATGGTGGCATCCTATGATGGTGCCACATTAAATGTCACTGTAAGGCCATTCTACTGCTAATGTTTGTCTATGGAGATTACATGGCTATATGCTCGATTGTATACATCTGTCCACTAATTTGAAGTGGGGGCCCACATACTATTGTGTATATATTGCATATGTCTATACATTTCAGACTTGATTTTCACTTATTAAAAATGTTTAACCCCTACAAAAATGTCAGTTAATTATAATCTACAAAATCATTCACATTTCCTGTTGCTGCAGGATTATTTTCTTGCTGTAGCAAACTGGCTCAAATTAAGATCCTTCATCTGTAGCAGCAGTTGGAGCCTGTCTTGCTAAAAACCTCTGAAGCTGCTTGACAAGTCTAGGCCATCGTGTTTTTGCAAATGGCTGTTTTAATTTCTCTCTCTCCCTCATCCTCTCCCTCGCTGAGAAACCTTTGCTTTGAAGTGTCAGTTAGTTTTTCTAGGGGGAAGGGGATCGGCTCGCTCCCAGTGGCATGAATGTTAATGTGACTCATTTTCCACTTATTTTTCCACTTTCGAGTCCCTCTGGCTGTCAACAGCGTTAGTAGCGGTGGCGGGAGCTATACCGAACAGCGGAGCTCATTAGCCGCAGGGGCCGTTGGGCCGAGTGGCCGTGGAGACAGGCAGACTGTCAGCTCGGGCGCTCTCTCTCTCACACACACAGACACCCCCCCCCCCAAATGCCTGTCTGTCTGTCACTCCTCCTTCCTTCAACAAACCCCTCTGAGTCGATTTGCTTAAATTAAGTAGCGACACTTAAACCAAAGTGTCGGCCACTTATGCCTTGGCACCGCTTAGCTGTCAGTCATCTCCAGCAGCAGTTACAGGTGTTTAAGAAGCTTTTATCAGGCCTGTCCACAACATGTCACTTCAAGTACAAGATTGTAGTATACTCTCAAATCAAGTGGACAGTGTTGTTTCATATCCTGCTGGCTGGGGGAGAAGGATACTTTTTATTTTATTTTCAGTGTGTCATAGTTTTACAGGGTTTTATCTCAAATCAAGTGGACAGTGTTGTTTCATATCCTGCTGGCTGGGGGAGAAGGATACTTTTTATTTTATTTTCAGTGTGTCATAGTTTTACAGGGTTTTATCCTCAGGGTGAATTTACTTTGTGTGGTTTTGAGGTAATAGTCCACACCCACACACATCCAAACACACCTCACGTCTCCTCTAGCTGTCCATCAAGCTTTTTCCACTTCCTAAAAGAGGCCTATACTTTCTGTAAAAGTTTCCAGTTGTGAAAAGAAGACAAATGAAAGTTTTTTTTTTTTCACGAGCACTATGTAAGAGGCCCAGTCCTGCACACACGTACACACACCAACACTGCCCAGGCTGTCTAGGCTTTGATAACTTATCTGCCTCTCACAGTCCTCTCCTTTTACCCTCCCTCTCCACTGCTTTCCGCTCCTTGCTTCCTTCCACAGATGGGGTGAGGAGAAGAGAGCCATCTCTTTCTGGGCTAAGGAAGCCGGGTCCCTTGCGTCATTATTTGGTTATTAAGTGTTAATGTGGAAATCCCAGGCATGTATCGGCCAGAGCCCGAGCTTGTAATGCAGCCATCATCCAGCAGCACACACACAGGCACGCACACAGACAGACACACATGCACGCACACAGACACACACATGCACGCACACAGACAGACACACACACAGACACACACACGCACACAGACAGACACACACATGCACGCACACAGACAGACACACACATGCACGCACACAGACAGACACACATGCACGCACGCACACAGACACACACACACACATGCATTCACACAGACAGACACACAGACACACACAGACAGACACACAGACACACACACTGGTAGGTGCCAGGTTTCCTGCCAAACTAATAGGCTTTAATAAGACGTATAATTGCCCCCCCCCCCCTTTCTGTGATGCAGCCATCCGAGCAGAGAGCCCATAAATATCCATTATTCGTGTTTTGGGACCTGGCTGGGCCAAGATACTCTGTAGATAAACCAGGTAGGAGGAGGAGGAGGATTGGGTCAGGGTTTGGTAAGTTAGGGGCCGGGGAAGATATAGCACATTGTAGTGTCTTTGTGTGTAGTGTATGTTAAGCCTCCACCCCATCCCCCTTCTTTTCCTTCCTTCCCCCCATCCTCTTCCTCCTGCTCCCCCTTTTCCCCCTCAAACCCAGAGGTCATGTAGCAGGTGTAGAGGAAATTCCAGCTACGAAGGGCCCATTGACCTAACATTTCAAGGGTCCCTCGCTCTAATCCGGTTTAGGATGAGATAGCAAGGCAGGCCGGGACGCTCTTTGCCAGTGTCTCTCCCCTCTTTCCCTCTCAGTCCCTCCCGCTCTCCCTCCCTCCCCATGCAGCACAATGAGGCCTGTAAGCCCCTGGAGCTCAGAGATTTGTTGGTGGAGTCTGGCTCCTTTCTGGCCATAAATTGCTCCATCTCTACAGATCAGGCCAAGGCTGAGTGGCGACAGCACCTCAGCTCTTTTTCACAGCCTGGGCTAAATCTAAAGCACACTAGCTACATAGTTTAAACAGTGTTTAAATAACACAAGGGGATGAATTGGTTGGGGCCCCTAGGAGAAAGTAATCCTTAACACGCAGCCAGTGTGATTTATGGATGGAGTGGCCCTGTTCTCAAGGAGCGATGTGAGCCACTCTTTAACTCCTCCTTATAGAAAAATGTCTGTCTATGTGTCTGTCTGGCTGGCGTGCTGAGCACAGCTCTGCAGGCCTGTTCTTGATCTGCTCCAGCTGTGGAGAGGGAGGGGTTTAGCTCAGGCTCTGCTCTGTTCCATAGAAATGTATCTTGAAAAAGAATGGAAAGTTGTCAACCTTCACTGCCTCTCAACATAAACAGTGCATCATGCTGCTTCCTATGGATCTAAACCCATATGTTTAATAGAATACAGCCAGAAATATTATAAAATGGTAATGACGTGCAGTGCGTGGGGGAAGTGGAACATCTGCCTGGGCCAATAGGCATCCAAGAATGTGGACTAATCATAAACTTCCTGGTTTCATGTGATCATAGTAGAGCCAGTTTAAACATGGCAAAGGAGCTAATGTTTCTAGAATAAATATTTTCTTAAAACTTGCAGAAGAACTCGGGGCAGAAAAAACATTTAATCTTATTTGGCTCACAACCAAATGATATCGCTGGAAATGTAATGAAGACTTTATGAATAAAAAGTAAGCCAACAACAAAGCCGGCTAGTAACTGTTACTTCTGTGCTTTTCCTTTCCATTTAAAACTCCTTCAGTTCCTCATAGCCTTGAGCGTGCTGCTTGAGCACGCTGCTTTAACACACTGCTTGAGTTCGTTCTTTTCTGGATTGGACTCCCCTTAGTGCCTTACAGTACCTGCCCATCTTGAGCAGTTCTATCACAATCATCATACTGATCTTCTCTTTTGGAGAAGCTGGCTCGTTGCAGATACTGTAGAATAAGATCATCAGACTGACAGTGAATGACACTTCCCTGCGGCTATGTGTTAGAACGGCCCGATGACAGCAGTTTACTAACTTTTATTTACAGAGCCCAGTCTCTCTACGCCCAGCCCCCAGCTCTATTCTGTTCAGTGTTGAGCCAGATTAGCCTGCCAGACATACGGCTCCGTGCACAGCCCAACACAGCAACAGCACGCAGCACAGCTCAGTACACAGCACAAGCCCAGACCACATCCAGCCAACAACTCAGCCTCTGCCAACGCACAGCCGCTGCCGTCCAAGAAGCGAACAGAGAGGTCTACGATTCAGAGAAAGAGCGAGAGAGGCACTACAGGCTAGTGGTTAGAGCATTGGGCCAGTAACCGAAAGGTTGCTGGATTGAATCCCCAAGAGGACAAGATAAAAATCTGTAATTTTGCCCCTGAGCAACCCAGTTCCACTGTTCCCTGGGCGCCGATGATGTGGACATCGATTAAGGCAGTCCCCCGCATCTCTCTGATTCAGAGGGGTTGGGTTAAATGTGGAAGACACATTTCAGTTGAGTGCATTCAGTTGTACAAGTGACTAGGTATCCCCTTTCCCCTACTATGTTTGTGGTCATGTGTGCATGCTTGCGTGTGTGCATCTGGGGAGAATAAGTGCTAATGAATTCTCTGGCCAATGGAAGGGAGAGAAGAGAAATGTTCTGAATCTGATTTCTGCTGTGTTGAGCAGTTCCTAGAGAGCCTTTAACACAGCTTTTCATCATCAGATACCCACATCCGTTTTTCCCTGACAGATAGAGACCCTGGATAATAGTCAATATCCCCGCCACTCTTCCGTTCCGGTTCTGCTTTGCTAACGTTATTGTCGACACACACTCCTTTTCCTCCCCATAGCAATCTAGAAATGTCAGTGATTTGTCTCTCATTTCCCATTATCATATCCCACTCCGATAGTGATGGGAAATAGCTGCAGACAGTGGCATTAAATGGAGTGTAATAATTGCGAGAGGGGAATGCGACTTGTGTTAAGGAAGATAAGGCCTCTCATCTCATGTCATCATGACTGCTGTATTACTGCTACGTGCTATCTCATGGCTAATTGACTGTAATGTAATCCTGAGTTACCATATCAGTCCACAGCAGATCATGTCACTATGAATAATAATACCATGGCAACGTTTCATGTCAAGAAAAAATGCTTTTAGACTGTCATGATTTGGATTAAGTGGGGGTTGGGGTACTGTAGTGTAGCATACAATACCAGTCAAAAGTTTGGACACAAAAGCCAGGGTTTTTCTGTATTTTTACTATTTTCTACATTGTAGAATAATAGTGAAGACATCAAAACTATGAAAAACACATGGAATCATGTAGTAACCAATTTTTTTTTAAACAAATAAAAACATTTTATATTTGAGATGCTTTGAAGTAGCCACCATTTGCCTTGATGACAGCTTTGTGCACACTTGGCATTCTCTCAACCAGCTTCATGAGGTTGTCACCTGGAATGCATTTCAATTAACAGGTGTGCCTGGTTAAAAGTTAATTTGTGGAATTTGGTTCCTTCTTAATGCGTTTGGGCCAATCAGTTGGTATACAGGGGTGGTAATCAGAAGATAGCCCTATTTGGTAAAAGTCCATATTATGGCAATAACAGCTCAAATAAGCAAAGCAAAATGACAGTCCATCATTGCTTTAAGGCATGAAGGTTAGTCAATCTGGAAAATTTCAAGGACTTTGAACGTTTCTTCAAGTGCAGTCGCAAAAACCATCAAGCGCTATGATGAAACTGGCTCTCATGAGGACCACCACAGGAAAGGAAGACCCAGAGTTATTAGTTATAAGTTCATTAGAGTTAACTGCACCTCAGATTGCAGCCCAAATAAGTACTTCACAGATAGAGTTCAAGTAACAGACACATCTCAACATCAACTGTTCAGAAGAGACTGCGTAAATCAGGCCTTCATGGTCGAATTGCTGCAAAGAAACCACTACTAAAGGACACCAATGAGAAGAAGAGACATGCCTTGACCAAGAAACATGAGCAATGGACATTAGACTGTTGGAAATCTGTCCTTTGGTCTGATGAGTCCAAATCTGAGATTTTTGATTCCAGCCTCCGTGTCTTTGTGAGATGCAGAGTAGGTGAACGGATGATCTCCGCATGTGTGATTCACACAGTGAAGCATGGAGGAGGAGGTGTGAATTCAAGGCATACTAAACCAGCATGGCTACCACAGCATTCTGCAGCGATACGCCATACCATCTGGATTGCGCTTCGTGGGACTATCATTTGTTTTTCAAAAGGACAATGAACCAACACACCTCCAGGCTGTGTATGGGCTATTTTACCAAGAAGGAGAGTAATGAAATGCTGCGTCAGATGACCTGGCCTCTACAATCACCCGACCTCAACCCAATTGAGATGGTTTGGGATGTGTTGAACAGCAGAATCAAATCAAATTATATTTGTCACATGCGCTAAATACAACAGGTGTAGACTTTACTGTGAAATTCTTTGGAAAAGCAGGAAGGAAAAACAGCCAATAAGTGCTCAGCATATGTGGGAACTCCTTCAAGACTGTTGTAAAAACATTCCAGATGAAGCTGGTGTAGAGAATGCCAAGAGTGTGCAAGGCTGTCATCAAGGTAAAGGGTGGCTACTTTGAAGAATCTAAAATAATAAATATATTTAGATTTGTTAAACACTTTTTTGGTTAGGACATGATTCCATGTGTTATTTCATAGGTTTGATGTCTTCACTATTATTCTACAATGTAGAAAATAATCCAAATAAAGAAAACCCCTTGAGTGGGTATGTGTGTTCAAACTTTAGGCTGGTACTGTATATGTCAATTGTTTATTCAATGTTACTATGAAGGATTATAATTCACATTCTTTGCCATAGACTGGGGATCCACAGAGTACTTTTGTGTTGTGTTGTGTTGTAGATTCAGGATGTTAATGTGTTGATTTGTGCGGTGCTGTTTCTGGCTGTTTCTGCCTGTTTCTGTTTGGCACAGTCCATTGTGACCAGATTAGGCCTAATCTGTTCAAGCGGGATTTGCCAAGTGCTGTTAGGTGCTTTTTACTCTACTCCAGCGTGTCATGTCATCTCCAGCAACACCGTTTAAATCCTACTCATACACACCCACTTCGCTTAGAGACAAACAGAGCCTGAGAGAAGACAAACACATGTGGAAATAAAAACCTTCCAAACGTACAAATGCTTCAGGCAAAATATGCTGCTGTATTCTTTGAAATGCCCCTTCTTTGCATATATGGTGCACAGAGAAAGCATTTTGCTTGTCATAGAGTTCGAATTCAAGGGAACTTTGGGAAGCCCTTTTCAATCCAAGCTGTCATAGTAAAGGATGTATGGCCTGGTATGAGCTAGACTATAAACCTGCTGTCTTATTTTATGTCCTGACTGTGCAGTATGTCACTGTTTACCTAGTATGATCTATGATCCATAGAAAGGGAATCTATTTCATCCATCTTTATGCTTGCTGTGATGTAAACCTCCTGTCTTACTGCGTGTCCTGACTGTCCTGGTGTGATTCAGAGTGATTCTCTCCCTCCCCCCATCCTAACACCAGCCAGGTACCTTGTCAGTGGAGATGTGAGCACAGGAATTTATGTGGCAGTTGACCAGACAGATGGACAGAGCCTAGCAGCAGTACCAAACATGTCTTTGTACAGTACAAAATACTGAGGACAGAGAATGTGTTGTTTTATAATGTAGGAATGCAATAGTGTATTGTACTGTAGACTCAACAGATTGTACAATGGTTAAATGCAGCAAGAGCTGATGAGTCAGATTGCGGCATAGAGTTCCTCTGTTCTCTGATCTCCCTTTGTTTGACCAATCCTTTTGGAAACTACTGCTTCTACAAGCTAGAAACTACAAGCTACAAACTTGAACATTGCTCCTAAAATGCCAACAATAAAAGCAGACCAAAATAAAACGGATAAACGGCTGCAAAGAAACACACAAAGACACAGCCAAGCTGATGATCTACCTGAGATCTCTCAACTACCAGAGCAATCCAGCACACCTGGCGGCTACACCTCCAACCTAGACCTAGCCAAATGTTTTGAGACAACTCTTGAAAAATATTTTCAAGTGGCTGAGGAAAAATCAACGGCACAATTTGGTAGCCTGGAGAACAAGCTAGAGAGTATGAAGGGAATGCTAGCCCAGCATACCGCGGCCATCCAGGGCCTGTTCTCTTGCGGCGCAAAAACTAAAGGCGGCGGTAAACAAGTCAGTGTGACAAAATCGAGATATTTGACGCAAAATTATCCATGCTTGAGGGCATAAATAAATGGTATCATTTAGACGTGATCAAACTGAGAGAAGATGAAAACAACAACGCTCTGGCTTACACGACTGCTAACCTTCTGAGAATGTTGCCATCCCTAGCTGAAGTCATTATTATCTGTCGGGGGATTGTTTGAGCCTTCTTGGGTGCGTGACATCACTCCGAGCCCTTGCCAAACACAAAACATGGCGGACAATTTCTCTCACCTCGGATCTGAAACCAGTAGTAACCACCAACTTCATTGACAGTTATCTTAAAATGAAGAGCCATACCTAACATTCCCGCACCCCAATAACATTGTCGTTATCAAGACCGGGTTTGAGTCACCGCATACGTTTTCTTATAAACCAGATCAGCTCCTCAGCTAGCAGCACTGGCTAGTAACGTTAGCAAGACTGCAGTCTAGACTAGGGAGTTCATGGACACATATTCATCATAGGCTTCAGAAGCCAGATGGATATGATTCCACCATGGGCAACAACAACTGGCTAAGCCAGTGTTTTAAGCCAAAAGTGTTTAACTCATAGCTAGTTTATCCAGTGACCACAGCATTTAGAAGGATAAGCTACTGACTGAAATGTAGCTAGCTAGCATGCTGGTCATGCAGTAGACAACTAACAGTTAGTTAATCGTGGATGACAAACGACGACACTAGCTAGAGTTTGGAGCTCATGGGCACACAGGTTACAATAGCCAACTGGTTAGACATGATAACACTCCATGGGCAACAATAACTGGCGACTAGTTTGTTTTCAGATAAATATGTTTAACTCATAGATAGTTTATCCACTTACCTCCGCATTTGGGAAGACAGCTAAATTACTACAATGTAGCCACTACTAGTAGCCACTACTAGCCACCTAATTAAGTAATTTGGTGCTTGCTGCTCATGCTGGTGAGCAAGCTACAGACGGCTCTGCAGCACATCTGTGTGACGTCACACACCAAAGAAGTCTCAACCAATCACCCAACGTAATTCATGAATATTAATGACTTTGTCTCAATGGGGAGGGCATGGATGTCAACAACACCCGCTTGACAAGCACTACTGTCCAGCAACGGCGTGGGAAGTAGCTACTTAGTACCCAATATCAGGGTGACAGCCACAGTAAGCACACACATACAATACATGAAGCTCTTAGCTTATTCCAACATATTTAATTTAGTTTATGACTGTAATGGATTTAAAGAGCCTATGATGAATTATAGGCATTTCAAGGTGGACCCAAAGGATTCGATCTTTGTTGGATGAGGTTTAAGGGGACACTTTTAAGGTGACCCCCAATTAACACAAAGCTTTGGTAGTAATAGGCTACTTTTCTTTCTTTCTTTTAACAAAGCTATTGAAACCATGTCATATTATAGGTCTTAATGTATCATCATGCCTATTATAATAAATGTTTCCCTTCTGAGAGTTCTCCTTCTTCATGACAACGATTACATATTTTGGGGTAGGGGGTTGTAGGATGGGTAGTTTCATTCACACCTTATTTTCGTGGTGGACTAGGCCTATACTGATGCTACTCCTCAAATGTGATAGTCCTGCATTGATGATACTCCTCACCTTTGATAGTCCTGCGTTGATGATACTCCTCACCTTTGATAGTCCTGCGTTGATGATACTCCTCACCTTTGATAGTCCTGCGTTGATGCTACTCCTCACCTTTGATAGTCCTGCGTTGATGATACTCCTCACCTTTGAAAGTCCTGCGTTGATGATACTCCTCACCTTTGATAGTCCTGCGTTGATGATACTCCTCACCTTTGAAAGTCCTGCGTTGATGATACTCCTCACCTTTGATAGTCCTGCGTTGATGCTACTCCTCACCTTTGATAGTCCTGCGTTGATGCTACTCCTCACCTTTGATAGTCCTGCGTTGATGCTACTCCTCACCTTTGATAGTCCTGCGTTGATGCTACTCCTCACCTTTGATAGTTCTGCATTGATGCTACTCCTCACCTTTGATAGTCATGACTAGCTTATATTTTCTGTCATGGAATGCGCAGGGCTTACATTCTTCTCACAAACGTGCAAGCACCCTGGAGTTTGTAAGAAGAAAGAAAATAGATGTAGCATTTATTCAACAATCACATTCAATGGAAAGTGATGTTGAGAGATTACAGAATTAATTCAATCATGTTATAACCTCCTCTTCATACATACAAAAAAAGCAGAGGGGCAGTTATTGATGCTAAAAGCAACTTTCAGTGCACCAATCTCAGAGGTGGGAAAGATTCTGAGGGAAGAGTAGCTTACATCAAAATGATGTTGAATGAAAAGAAAATAACAATGGTCTCGGTCTATGCACCAAACCTTTTTGATATGACATTTTATGAGGAACTAACCACGTTAATGCTTGACTTGTCTGACATCAGCCTAATCATAGGTGGCAACTTTAATGCTGTCTGGTTTAACTGAAGGAAGAGAACAGTGACTCAGCTCTGAGAAAATAGGCTAATGATTGTGCTGTCATCGATTTCTGGTGTACTGCAAATCCATCTGCCAGAGAATTGACCTTTTTCTCATCATGGCATAGAACATTTTCCTGTATAGATTATATTTTTCCTTCCAAGCATCTAATTGGGAAGTCAACTGACATTGATCTATTTTCTATGGGACCGTCAGATCACTGAGCAGTTATTTGTAAAATGTTGCTCACTGGTGGCAAAACTCGAGATCCCCGTTGGAGCTTCAATTTAACCCTACTGCAGAATGAATCATTCATAAAAGAAATGGAAGAGCAATTAAATGAAGTTATAAGTATTAAACTATCTGTGAAGGATCCTTGCCTGTTGTGGGATGCTGTAAAAGGCTTTATAAGAGATACAAGCATTGCATACACATCTAATCTGAACAAAACACAATATTATACAATATCCAGGAATTACAAAGCAAAATAGCGGTCCTTGAACAGAATATGCCCTCGAACACCACATCCTCTTTAATTCTACAGCGAGAGCTACTGACAAAGAACTAAACGAGTTACTCAGACACAGATCAGATTTCCTTATACATGGAACAATTTCTACTTACAATTACCCCCGCTGTTCCTGCTGTTACTGCCACACCCTTTTGTCAATTTATCCAGTCTATTGTGTTTAGTAAATGGATCTAACATTTTTTGGGGTAGAAAAACAATATTGTGTGGTCATCCTCACAAGTCAAGCCAGTCCTCCATGAAAAGCAATAAAGTTGGTTTGAGCAACCTAATGTTATGCAGGTGAATGAGGACCCAAAAGCGACTTGGCGAAAACAGAGTCTTTAATCCAGTAAAGGAAATATGCAATACTCCTAGACAAATCGGAGCGGTAAATAAAGCATAAAAAACAATTCCACTCGTAATGACGAGAACAGACTGGAGACTCGATCATAAACTGTAGGTTGCCTCGGGAAGGCACTTGACCGTAGCAGACTCAGACACCTGCTCACCACGCAGCATCTGAGGGAAACACGACACGACAGGGCTATACAAAGACACAGCACGGTGAACAATATACAAGGATCCGACAGGACAGAAACGGAAAACAAGGGGAGAAATAGGGACTCTAATCAGGGGAAAAGATAGGGAACAGGAATCGAAAGACTAAATGATTGATTAGGGGAATAGGAACAGCTGGGAGCAGGAACGGAACGATAGAGAGAAGAGAGAGAGGGAGGGAGAGAGAAAAAAGGGAACGAACCTAAAAAGACCAGCAGAGGGAAAACGAACAGAAGGAAAAGCAAAATGACAAGACAATATAAGACAAAACATGACAGTACCCCCCCACTCACCGAGCGCCTCCTGGCGCACTCGAGGAGGAATCCTGGCGGCAACGGAGGAAATCATCAATCAGTGAACGGTCCAGCACGTCCCGAGACGGAACCCAACTCCTCTCCTCAGGACCGTAACCCTCCCAATCCACTAAGTATTGGTGACCCCGTCCCCGAGAACGCATGTCCATGATCCTACGTACCTTGTAAATAGGTGCGCTCTCGACAAGGACGGGAGGGGGAGGGAAGACGAACGGGGTGCGAAGAAAGGGCTTGACACAGGAGACATGGAAGACAGGATGGACGCGACGAAGATGTCGTGGAAGAAGCAGTCGCACAGCGACAGGATTGACGACCTGGGAGACACGGAACGGACCAATGAACCGCGGAGTCAACTTACGAGAAGCTGTCGTAAGAGGAAGGTTGCGAGTGGAAAGCCACACTCTCTGGCCGCAACAATACCTTGGACTCTTAATCCTACGTTTATTGGCGGCTCTCACAGTCTGTGCCCTGTAACGGCAAAGTGCAGACCTCACCCTCCTCCAGGTGCGCTCACAACGTTGGACAAACGCTTGAGCGGAGGGAACGCTGGACTCGGCAAACTGGGATGAGAACAGAGGAGGCTGGTAACCCAGACTACTCTGAAATGGAGATAACCCGGTAGCAGACGAAGGAAGCGAGTTGTGAGCGTATTCTGCCCAGGGGAGCTGTTCTGCCCAAGACGCAGGGTTTCTGAAAGAAAGGCTGCGTAGTATGCGACCAATCGTCTGATTGGCCCTCTCTGCTTGACCGTTAGACTGGGGATGAAACCCGGAAGAGAGACTGACGGACGCACCAATCAAACGACAGAACTCCCTCCAAAACTGTGACGTGAATTGCGGGCCTCTGTCTGAAATGGCGTCTAACGGGAGGCCATGAATTCTGAACACATTCTCGATGATGATTTGTGCCGTCTCCTTAGCGGAAGGAAGTTTAGAGAGGGGAATGAAATGTGCCGCCTTAGAGAACCTATCGACAACCGTAAGAATCACAGTCTTCCCCGCAGACAAAGGCAGACCGGTAATGAAGTCTAGGGCGATGTGAGACCATGGTCGAGAAGGAATGGGAAGCGGTCTGAGACGACCGGCAGGAGGAGAGTTACCTGACTTAGTCTGCGCGCAGTCCGAACAAGCAGCCACGAAACGGCGCGTGTCACGCTCCTGAGTCGGCCACCAAAAGCGCTGGCGAATAGAAGCAAGAGTGCCTCGAACGCCGGGATGACCAGCTAACTTGGCAGAGTGAGCCCACTGAAGAACAGCCAGACGAGTAGAAACAGGAACGAAAAGAAGGTTACTAGGACAAGCGCGCGGCGACGCAGTGTGCGTGAGTGCTTGCTTAACCTGTCTTTCAATTCCCCAGACTGTCAACCCGACAACACGCCCATAAGGAAGAATCCCCTCGGGATCAGTAGAAGCCACAGAAGAACTAAAAAGACGGGATAAGGCATCAGGCTTGGTGTTCTTGCTACCCGGACGGTAAGAAATCACAAACTCGAAATGAGCGGAAAACAACGCCCAACGAGCTTGACGAGCATTAAGTCGTTTGGCAGAACGGATGTACTCAAGGTTCTTATGGTCTGTCCAAACGACAAAAGGAACGGTCGCCCCTCCAACCACTGTCGCCATTCGCCTAGGGCTAAGCGGATGGCGAGCAGTTCGCGGTTACCCACATCATAGTTGCGTTCAGATGGCGACAGGCGATGAGAAAAATAAGCGCAAGGATGAACCTTATCGTCAGACTGGAAGCGCTGGGATAGAATGGCTCCCACGCCTACCTCTGAAGCGTCAACCTCGACAATGAATTGTCTAGTGACGTCAGGAGTAACGAGGATAGGAGCGGACGTAAAACGTTCTTTTAGAAGATCAAAAGCTCCCTGGGCGGAACCGGACCACTTAAAACACGTCTTGACAGAAGTAAGAGCTGTGAGAGGGGCAGCAACTTGACCGAAATTACGAATGAAACGCCGATAGAAATTAGCGAAACCTAGAAAGCGCTGCAACTCGACACGTGACCTTGGAACGGGCCAATCACTGACAGCTTGGACCTTAGCGGAATCCATCTGAATGCCTTCAGCGGAAATAACGGAACCGAGAAAAGTAACGGAGGAGACATGAAAAGAGCACTTCTCAGCCTTCACGTAGAGACAATTCTCTAAAAGGCGCTGGAGAACACGTCGAACGTGCTGAACATGAATCTCGAGTGACGGTGAAAAAATCAGGATATCGTCAAGGTAGACAAAAACAAAGATGTTCAGCATGTCTCTCAGAACATCATTAACTAATGCCTGAAAAACAGCTGGCGCATTGGCGAGACCAAACGGCAGAACCCGGTACTCAAAATGCCCTAACGGAGTGTTAAACGCCGTTTTCCACTCGTCCCCCTCTCTGATGCGCACGAGATGGTAAGCGTTACGAAGGTCCAACTTAGTAAAGCACCTGGCTCCCTGCAGAATCTCGAAGGCTGATGACATAAGGGGAAGCGGATAACGATTCTTAACCGTTATGTCATTCAGCCCTCGATAATCCACGCAGGGGCGCAGAGTACCGTCCTTTTTCTTAACAAAAAAAACCCCGCCCCGGCCGGAGAGGAAGAAGGCACTATGGTACCGGCGTCAAGAGACACAGACAAATAATCCTCGAGAGCCTTACGTTCGGGAGCCGACAGAGAGTATAGTCTACCCCGAGGAGGAGTGGTCCCCGGAAGGAGATCAATACTACAATCATACGACCGGTGAGGAGGAAGGGAGTTGGCTCGGGACCGACTGAAGACCGTGCGCAGATCATGATATTCCTCCGGCACTCCTGTCAAATCGCCAGGTTCCTCCTGAGAAGTGGGGACAGAAGAAACGGGAGCGATGGCAGACATTAAACACTTCACATGACAAGAAACGTTCCAGGATAGGATAGAATTACTAGACCAATTAATAGAAGGATTATGACATACTAGCCAGGGATGACCCAAAACAACAGGTGTAAAAGGTGAACGAAAAATCAAAAAAGAAATAGTCTCACTGTGGTTACCAGATACTGTGAGGGTTAAAGGTAGTGTCTCAAATCTGATACTGGGAAGATGACTACCATCTAAGGCGAACATGGGCGTAGGCTTGTCTAACTGTCTGAAAGGAATGTCATGTTTCCGAGCCCATGCTTCGTCCATGAAACAACCCTCAGCCCCAGAGTCTATCAAGGCACTGCATGTAGCACCCGAACCGGTCCAGCGTAGATGGACCGACATAGTAGTACAGGATCTAGATGGAGAGACCTGAGTAGTAGCGCTCACCAGTAGCCCTCCGCTTACTGATGAGCTCTGGCTTTACTGGACATGAAGTGACAAAATGTCCAGCAAGTCCGCAATAGAGGCACAGGCGGTTGGTGATCCTCCGTTCCCTCTCCTTAGTCGAGATGCGAATACCTCCCAGCTGCATGGGCTCAGTCTCT
The DNA here is from genome assembly GCF_021184085.1 of Oncorhynchus gorbuscha. Classification (NCBI taxonomy): domain Eukaryota; kingdom Metazoa; phylum Chordata; class Actinopteri; order Salmoniformes; family Salmonidae; genus Oncorhynchus; species Oncorhynchus gorbuscha. Next base: position 63,998,204 of record NC_060188.1, read on the forward strand.
GAGCCAGAGGAGGGAGATGGTTGCGATGCGGAGCAGGGAAACACCGTTGACGCGAGCTCTCTTCCACGAGCTTGGTGACGAAGATCTACCCGTCGTTCTATGCGGATGGCGAGAGCAATCAAAGAGTCCACACTGGAAGGAACCTCCCGGGAGAGAATCTCATCTTTAACCACTGCGTGGAGTCCCTCCAGAAAACGAGCGAGCAGCGCCGGCTCGTTCCAGTCACTAGAGGCAGCAAGAGTGCGAAACTCTATAGAGTAATCCGTTATGGATCGATCACCTTGGCATAGGGAAGCCAGGGCCCTAGAAGCCTCCCTACCAAAAACTGAACGGTCAAAAACCTGAATCATCTCCTCTTTAAAGTTCTGGTAATTGTTAGAACAATCAGCCCTTGCCTCCCAGATAGCTGTGCCCCACTCTCGAGCCCGGCCAGTAAGGAGTGATATGACGTAAGCAACCCGAGCTCTCTCTCTAGAGTATGTGTTGGGTTGGAGAGAGAACACAATATCACACTGGGTGAGAAAAGAGTGGCACTCCGTGGGCTGCCCGGAGTAACAAGGTGGGTTATTAACCCTAGGTTCCGGAGGCTCGGCAGACCAGGGAGTAACAGGTGGCACGAGACGAAGACTCTGGAACTGTCCAGAGAGGTCGGAAACCTGAGCGGCCAGGTTCTCCACGGCATGACGAGCAGCAGACAATTCCTGCTCGTGTCTGCCGAGCATGGCTCCTTGGATCTCGACGGCAGTGTTACGAGCGTCTGTAGTCGCTGGGTCCATTCTTTGGTCGGATCCTTCTGTTATGCAGGTGAATGAGGACCCAAAAGCGACTTGGCGAAAACAGAGTCTTTAATCCAGTAAAGGAAATATGCAATACTCCTAGACAAATCGGAGCGGTAAATAAAGCATAAAAAACAATTCCACTCGTAATGACGAGAACAGACTGGAGACTCGATCATAAACTGTAGGTTGCCTCGGGAAGGCACTTGACCGTAGCAGACTCAGACACCTGCTCACCACGCAGCATCTGAGGGAAACACGACACGACAGGGCGATACAAAGACACAGCACGGCGAACAATATACAAGGATCCGACAGGACAGAAACGGAAAACAAGGGGAGAAATAGGGACTCTAATCAGGGGAAAAGATAGGGAACAGGTGTGGAAGACTAAATGATTGATTAGGGGAATAGGAACAGCTGGGAGCAGGAACGGAACGATAGAGAGAAGAGAGAGAGGGAGGGAGAGAGAAAAAAGGGAACGAACCTAAAAAGACCAGCAGGGGGAAAACGAACAGAAGGAAAAGCAAAATGACAAGACAATATAAGACAAAACATGACACCTAATGCTTCAACCCAACTCTTCTCGAATAGTTCAACAATTGGCAGCTCTCTGAGAGGGCTATCCCTATGGTGCAGTTCTCATATGAAGACTGTTCCTACAAGCTTAAAACTGTGATAGAGAAATGGGCTAGTAATTCAAATGTTGTGAGAACCCTAACAAAATAAACATATAGAGATGTTTTCTAATTGTATTAATTAGTGACATTCACCATTAAACCCAACCCAATACCATTACAATTGCTAAACACTATAGTGTGTATTTGTTTGTTCAAAAGGAACGGTCTAACTAATCCAGACCTTTTTTAAAGGGAACAACCTTTGCCTAGTGGAGAATAACATGGTCTGCAACCAATAGCCATCTCATAATTAAGGTAAGCTCGGTCTGCTGATCGAAAACCCGAGTGGGGGTTTTATTCGGAAGGCAGAAAAGGGCTGTCCCAGGACGCCTGACCCTAACTGGGCTCAGGGGCGGTCCTCTGATTTAGTTATCTCCAATCCCCTTTTTGAGTTTTCCTTCATTAAATAGTCCAAAATCATATTACACAATTTTACAAACAGTATCATACTCACCCATTCATCTTATTCAACAATTAGATGTAAACCTCATATCTGAGGCTATTATATAAACAGTGTTATGGTAATGTGGCCACACCGTCTCCCATGAGCTTCCCCAAATTGTGACAAACAGGCCAGTTCGTAGCTGGATTCTTCATCGATCTTTTATACTTTCTCCGGAACATTACATTTTTTTCATACCTCAAGCTCTGTGAGGTGGAAGGATTTCCTTTGTTCCACTTGAAACTCTACTCTCTCTATACTGTGTGGCCATGTGGCAGGGTCTTCTCAGGAATTTACGACCTCTGACCACAGCAGCCTAGTTGAAGGAGGCAAGGGGGAGGCAGGGAGAGGGGGATGGGGTTGCTATACCCAAAGAGGCCAACGTCATGACAACACAGATTAAGCCTAAGAGAAGGACATGTTGTGTGTTTGAATTGCTTTCATGGAGGACTGGCTTGAATTGTAAGGATAACCACCCCATTCTTTTCATCATGAGCAAAAGCTATTGGTTTTCTACACAAAGTTGCAAAGGTTCCATTTAATAAGCACAAGGGGAAAAAAGGATGTGACAGTAACAGCAGCAACAGTTGTGTGTAGTGGGCAAAACCTGGTGCAAGCGACTTCAATTGCTAATTTCTCTGAACAGTGGAAAAAACATCACTAAATTAACTGATAATACATCATATAGTATGAATAAACAATACTCCAAGCTGCAGCTTCATACTACTCAAACATAGAGAACTGATAAAGTATACTGGCAGTTGGGGTGGGCTTGGTGTGGGGTTTGGGACGTCCGTGGGTTGCTTTTGACAATTTATTTGGATAACTCACGTCTTAGTCATTGTTATGAAGTTGGTTGGTCCAAATCGGATGTTGGGTATTATATTTAATTAATATTATATAAATGTCTTTCAACAAAGTAATGTTGCAGGAATGCTAACTACAGAAAACATTTCAGAACAATCTGGAATTACACTTGGGAAAGTAAGCTTAACCTTCATGCCTTCCATAAGGTACTGCTTGGAAACAGAGGTATTGTCTCTGAAATGTATTTCCTTCTGGTAAAGACCTCATCCAAGCCATTTTCCATTGAAAGATTGTGGAAAAAAAGATCTCTAATCATCCAACAATGTTCTCAATTGGCTAACAATCTGGCACAATATAGCTCTATCTTCCAGAAATGTGAATCACCAAATGATTCACTTTAATAAAAATGTTTTTTTTTTTAAACATTGTTCACAGAATTTATTACTCCACGCAAATTATATAAAATCAAAGCCAAACCATCTCCCAATTGTACTCTGTGCTGCTGACACCCAGGGCACCTCCATCCATATGATGTGGGAATGTTGAGGGATAAAATCATTCTAGAAGATGATCTGCCCTGTGCTCTCCATTTTAATATAAAACACTATCCAATGTTTACCATCTGTTCTACTACTTAAGGTGTCAATCAGTTGAAACAATAACAGAGCCGTCTCCCTGCCCCGTTTCCATACAAAGCTGAGGGATGGGGCTGAAGAAATGTAACCACTCACAAATTCATAGACAGAACTATGTCTGCACTGACTAGCCATCAATGATATAAAAAATATTGTTTTAACCATATTTTGTGGCTATATAGTATTTGTTTACTTTGACTTTGTTTACAAACATTGAAGGGAAAAAAGCGTATATTTTGGGTTCTGGCGGGGTACGACAGTTTAACTAAGTTCATGATGCATTTCTACATTGTATTCTTTCAGAATCAATGGGTACATATCATTCATTTATAAGTTTAAAAAATGTATGCAACACCTGCAGATTACCCTGTTAATGGCAGCTTCGATTTAGAGTTCTCTATGGCCGGCTATATGGCAGCTGAAAGGATGGTGGCGTGCCATAGAAAACATCCTCATTTGCTGTCAGTGCAGGATTGGCTTTTAACGTATATTGACATAGCCAACATGGAATGCTCAGCTACTAGGATGCATAAGCAGTGAACATTTCATGTTGGAATCAGGCTGCTGAACCATTTAAAATCTCTTCTGTAGGTAGGTAGACAACTCTGCTAGGGGTCCTGGGTGGGGGGGGGGGGGGGGGGCAACCTCATTCTTGTATTATTATTTACTTATTTAGTTTTCTTGTCTTTTGTGCATGTTCTTATACATTACTGCCAATATATAATATAATATAGTGCCTTCAGAAAGTATTCATGCCCCTTGACTTATTCCACATTTTGTTGTATTAGAACCTGAATTCAAAATGGATTCAATGTTTTTTCTCACCCATCTACACACAATACAAAGTGAAAACATGGTTTTAGACATTTTTGCAAATGTATTTAAAATGAAATACAGAAATATCTCATTTACATAAGTATTCACACCCCTTTGCTATGACACTCCAAATTGAGCTCAGGTGCATCCAATTTCCTTTGATCAACCTTGAGATGTCACTACAACTTGATTGTAGTGGCCAATTCAACTGTTTGGATTTAGAAATAAATAATCCTTCCTATGTAAGGCCCCACAGTTGACAGTGCATGTCAGAGAGATGATGCATACAGTACCAGTCAAAAGTTTGGACACACCTACTCATTTATTTGTACTATAACTATCTCAATTGGGTTGAGGTCGGGGGATTGTGGAGACCAAGTCATCTGATGCAGCGCTCTCCCTCTTGGTCAAATAGCCCTTACACAGCCTGGAGGTGAGTTGGTTCATTGTCCTGCTGAAAAACAAATCTCAAATTTAGACTCATCAGACCAAAGGACACATTTCCACCGTTCTAATGTCCATTTCTCGTGTTTCTTGGCCCAAGCAAGTCTCTTCTTCTTATTGGTGTCCTTTAGTGGAGGTTTCTTTGCAGTTTCTTTGCAGTCTCCTCTGAACAGTTGATGTTGAAAAGTGTCTGTTACTTGAACTCTATGAAGCATTTATTTGAGCTGCAATTTCTGAGACTGGTAACTCTAATGAATGTATCCTCATCAGCAGAGGTAACGCTGGGTCTTCCTTTCCTGTGGTGGTCCTCATGAGAGACAGTTTCATCATAGTGTTTGGTTTTTGTGACAGCATTTGAAGAAATTTTCTGAAATGACTGACCTTCATTTTTGTATTCCTTTTATTTGATTTACAATGATGCCTACACTGGCTGCTGAATCCCCCAAAAACATTCACACTACATTTAAGCCCTGCCACAAAAGGACCAGCTGACATCATGTCAGTGATTCACTCGTTAACACAGGTGTGAGTGTTGACAAGGCTGGAGATCACTCTGTCATGCTGATTGAGTTCAAATAACAGACTGGAAGCTTCAGAAGGAGGGTGGTGCTTGGAATCATTGTTCTTTCTCCGTCAACCATGGTTTCCTGCGAGGAAACACGTGCCGTCATCATTGCTTTGCAGAAAAGGGGCTTCACAGGCAAGGATATTGCTGCCAGTAAGATGGCACCTAAATCAACCATTTATCAGATCATCAAGAACTTCAAGGAGTTCGGTTCAATTGTTGTGACGAATGCTTCAGGGCACCCAAGAAAGTCCAGCAAGCGTCAGGACTGTCTCCTAAAGTTTATTCAGCTGCGGGATCGGGGCACCACCAGTACAGAGCTTGCTCAGGAATGGCAGCAGGCAGGTGTGAATGCATCTGCACGCACAGTGAGGCGAAGACTTCTGGAGGATTGCCCGGTGTCAAGAAGGGCAGCAAAGAGGCCACTTCTCTACTGGAAAAACATCAGGGACAGACTGACAGGGACAGCTACTGGGATGACAACAGTAAAGCATCCTGAGACCATTCATGTGTGGGGTTGCTTCTCAGCCAAGGGAATGGGCTCACTAACAATTTTGCCTAAGAACACAGCCGTGAATTAAGAATGGTACCAACACATCCTCCGAGAGCAAGTTCTCCCAACTATCCAGGAACAGTTGTGACGAACAATGCATTTTCCAGCATGATGGAGCACCTTGCCATAAGGCAAAAGTGATAACTAAGTATTTCGGGGAACAAAACATTGATATTTTGGATCCATGGCCAGGACACTCCCCAGACCTTAATCCCATTGAGAACTTGTCAATCCTCAAGAGGCGGGTGGACAAACAAAAACCCGCAAATTCTGACCAACCTCAAGCATTGATTATGCAAGAATGGACTGCCATCAGTCAGGATGTGGCCCAGAAGTTAATTGACAGCATGCCAAGGCAGATTACAGAGGTCTTGAAAAAGAAGGGTCAACACTGCAAATATTGACTTTTTTGCATCAACTTCATGTAATTGTCAATAAAAGCCTTTGACACGTATGAAATGCTTGTAATTATACTTCAGCATTCCATAGTAACATCTGACAAAAATATCTAAAGACACTGAGGCAGCAGACTTTGTGAAAATTAATATTTGTGTCACTCAAAATTTGTGACAAAATAAGATAGTATAGTGTAGAGAATCATTGTACCATCTAAACCGCTGTGAAATATATTTTCTATATATATATATATTTTCTATAAACAAAAATATTGTTGTTTCAGCTGTTTGAAGCTGGTGTACAAAACCGAAAGTAAAAGACCCCAAAACAAAACATAAGAGCGGTAAGCATAGAAATAGCTGGTCAGGTCGCCCAATAAATTACATTTAGCCACTTTAAGGAATATGTTCCCATCTAAAGTGGCACAATACAATGTACAAGAGAAGAGATGCCTCGACAAGCTTTCTCCCAGACCCAGACACAACCAGTACAGACAGGAAAGTTGACTCGCTTCCAGGATGGAAAAAGTACAGCAGCAGCACCGAGTTGATGTCTGCTATTTTTAGGAAGTGAATTGGACTGTGAGCTCTGTGGAATGTAATGTATGTGAGTGTAGTCTGGGTGGGATTTAAGTGATAATTTGGCACCCTCTGCTGCTAGCTGGAGAGAATGCCGGGGTGGAGGTGGAATTTTGATTGCCGTCCAAGGAGGAACTGGTCTTTCACCAGGGTTCCTTCTAGTGGTGGAACACACTTATTTCTCTTCCCTCCCTCCCTCCATTTTTCTGTCTGTCTATCTAAAAAGTTCTCTCTCCCTCCCTCTGTCAATCTCTCTCTTTCTGTAATGCTCCTGTGTTATTTCAGAGCCAATTTGCTCTACTGTTCCCAGATGCTGTGCTGTTTCCAGCTCCCTGGTGCTAATCATGTTAAGGCTAAAATGTGACCCACCACCTGGATTTGGTCCCATGTAGCAAAATTTGAAATTGTGTTGTTTTTTTTATACATTAGATAGAAGTAGAGACTTCGACCTAGAAAATGGTATATCACACACTGCACTTGAGGAACAATGGGAAATTAATTCTACTTTGAAAGTTGATAAACTTGTCACCCCACTTTTGAGAAAATGCCCTGTGAATGTTTTGGTACAAATACTTCAGAGTTCTTCTTTGTCTAAAACTATTCAGCATCATTCACACCCTCTTAAGCCTTAGCCCCATCCATCTCTTTAAGGATTCACAGTGAAGTAAACAACCAAAGATTTCAAGACGAAAAGTGGTGAAAGTATACTGAACAAAACTATAAATGCAACATGTAAAGTGATGGTGCCATGTTTCATGAGCTGAAATAAAATATCATTTAATGTTAATTTCTCTACCATAAGCCAAGTCTGACGTCTTTTAGTGAATTTGGCAGTACGTCCAACTAGCCTCAACTGCAGACCACGTGTAACCACGCCAGCCCAGGACCTCCACATCCGTCTACTTCACCTGCAAGATCGCCTGAGCTACCCAGACAGCTGATGAAACTGTGGGTTTGCACAACCAAATAATTTCTGCACAAGCTGTCAGAAACCATCTCAGGGAAGCTCATCTTGTCATCCTCACCAGGATCTTGACATGACTGCAGTTTGGCGTCGTAACCAACTTCAGTGGGCAAATGGTCACTTTTGATGGCCATTGGCACGCTGTAAAAGTGTGCTCTTCACGGATGAATCCAGGTTTCAACGGTACTGGGCAGATGGCATTGTGTTGGCAAGTAGTTTGCTGATGTCAATGTTGTGAACAGAGTGCCACATGGCGGCGGGGGGGGTTACGGTATGGGCAGGAATAAGCTACGGACAACAAACACAATTGCATTTTTATCAATAGCAATTTGAATGCACAGAGATACTGTGACGAGATCCTGATGCCCACTGTCGTGCTATTCATCCACCGCTATCACTTCATGTTTCAGCATGATAATGCACAGCCCCATGTCGCAAGGATCTGTACACAATTCCTGGAAACTGAAAATGTCCCAGTTCTTCCATGGCCATACTCACCAGACATGTCACCCATTGAGCATGTTTGGGATGCTCTGGGTTGACGTGTACGACAGCCAATAATCAGCAACTTTGCACAGTCATTGAAGAGGAATGGGACAACATTCCACAAGCAACAATCAACAGCCAGATCAACTCTATGCAAAGTAGATGTCTCGCTGCATGAGGCAAATGGTGGTCACACCTGATACTGACAGGTTTTCTGATACACGTCCCTACTCTGTTACTAACAGATGCATAGCTGTATTCCCAGTTATGTGAAATCCATAGATTAGGGCCTAATGAATTTATTTCAATTGAGATGAATTAATCATATGAACTTAAATTGTTGCATTTATATTTTTGTTCAGTGTAGTAGCAAAAGGTAGTAGTAAAAATACACTATCTAGTCCTTGGCCTATATCCTAATCTGACTTTGGTGCAGGTTGTGTTGTTCTTCACATTACTGTCTGTGCTAAACACACACTATATCAAATAAAATCCATGTTTATTTGTCACATGGACAGGATACAGAAGGTGTAAACGGTACAGCGAAATGGTTCCTGTTTGAACGCGGCAATACTACCATGCATGAATCAGCAGGTAGCTAAAGCTAACCAAAGAAACGTCCTCTCACTGTCAACTGCGTTTATTTTCAGCAAACTTAACGTGTAAATAATTGTATGAACATAACAATATTCAACAACTGAGACATAAACTGAACAAGTTCCAGACATGTGACTAACAGAAATGGAATAATGTGTCCCTGAACAAAGGGTGTGACATAATCAAAAGTAACTGTCAGTATCTGGTGTGGCCACCAGCTGCATTAAGTACTGCAGTGCATCTCCTCCTCATGGACTGCACCAGATTTGCCAGTTCTTGCTGTGAGATGTTACCACACTCTTCCACCAAGGCATCTGCAAGTTTTTGGACATTTCTGTGGGAAATGGCCCTCTCCCTCACCCTCCAATCCAACAGGTCCCAGACCTGCTCAATGGGATTGAGATCCGGACTCTTCGCTGGCCATGGCAGAACACAGTCATTCCTGTCTTGCAGGAAATCACGCACAGAACGAGCAGTATGGCTGGTGGCATTGTCATGCTGGAGGGTCATGTCAGGATGAGCCTGCAGGAAGGGTACCACATGAGGGAGGAGGATGTCTTCCCTGTAACCCACAGCATTGAGATTGCCTGCAATGACAACAAGTTCAGTCCGATGATGCTGTAACACACCGCCCCAGACCATGACAGACCCTCCACCTCCAAATCAATCCTGCTCCAGAGTACAGGCCTCGGTGTAACACTCATTCCTTCAACGATAAACGTGAATCCGAATGAACATCACCCCTGGTGAGACAAAACCGTGACTCTTCAGTAAAGAGCACTTTTTGCCAGTCTTGTCTGGTCCAGCGACGGTGGGTTTGTGCCCAAAGGCCAGGTTGTTGCCGGTGATGTCTGGTGAGGACCTGTCCATCCTCTCTCAGCCTAGATGCGGACAGACTGAGCACTGATGGAGGGATTGTGCATTCCTGGTGTAACTCGGGCAGTTGTTGTTGCCATCCTGTACCTATCTCGCTGGTGTGATGTTCGGATGTACCGATCCTGTGCAGGTGTTGTTACACGTGGTCTGCCACTGCGAGGACGATCAGCTGTCCGTCCTGTCTCCCTGTAGTACTGTCTTAGGCGTCTCATAGTATGGACATTGCAATTTATTGCCCTGGCCACATCTGCAGTCCTCATGCCACCTTGCAGCATGCCTAAGGCACGTTCATGCAGATGAGCAGGGACCCTGGGCATCTTTCTTTTGGTGTTTTTCTGAGTTGGTAGAAAGGCCTCTTTAGTGTCCTTAGTTTTCATAACTGTGACCTTAATTGCCTACCATCTGTAAGCTGTTGTGTCTTAACGACCGTTCCACAGGTGCATGTTCATTAATTGTTTATGGTTCATTGAACAAGCATGGGAAACAGTGTTTAAACCCTTTACAATTAAGATCTGTGAAGTTATTTGGATTTTTAGTAATTATCTTTCAAAGGCAGGGTCCTGAAAAAGGGACGTTTCTTTTTTTGCTGAGTTTAGGTTCAATGTTAGATAGCCTAATGTTAGCTAGCTATCACTAGCAATGCAAATGAATTTCTAATATACAGTCAATATTACTGCACAGATCATACACATAACGTTAGATAGCGAGCCAGCCAGCTACCATTAGCTAACAGTATGCTTTAACTTGCAATGAAAACAACTTTCTGAAAAACGTTTTATACGTTTCTGAAACGTAAAATATCTGAAAATGTATGTATAAAGCCCTTTTTACATCAGCAGATAGTGGATCATACTTTGGCTTCCCAACATAAGAGGTTATATAAGACATCAATAGTATTGTAAATGTATTCTTCTGACTGTATTTATTTTGAACAGTGAGAGGTCGAAGGCTCACGGTTCATCAAGACAGGCATAATATTCTGGTTTTAAATTGAATCATCGTTGCCTTTTAACTTGCCTTTTAACTAATTTGGCATCAAACTGGTATATTTAGCCTAGGCAGGCCTTGAAGGAAGCGCCTCAAGTCTCTCTTCTCTCCCCCTGTGTTGACCCGTTTAGGGCAGGTTGAGAATGCAGCTTTTCTACTTCTCCTCAGAGACCAGGTATCCCCTCTAGCCATACAATGCAGATACTGAAAGTCTGTTGGAAGAAATGTTGTAAAAACACAAGCTGAGCAGCGGGGAGTGTGTGTGTGTGTGTGTGTGTGTGTGTGTGTGTGTGTGTGTGTGTGTGTGTGTGTGTGTGTGTGTGTGTGTGTGTGTGTGTGTGTGTGTGTGTGTGTGTGTGTGTGTGTGTGTGTGTGTGTGTGTGAGATCTGGGAGCTATCAGAAGCCGTTAGAGGGCATACAGCACTTGCTCTTTTTTCATTCTCCTTCTCTCCTCTCCTCCACACAGCCTGTGGCCTGCCCTCCTTCCATCCCTCTCCTCCTGATACATTCATCCTGTCAATGCTAAACATGTAGTTCACGGGTTCTGGATCAATAGCGCTCGGCAACCATAACTAGGAGATGTCTCGGCCTCCACCAATCGGCTGTAATGTGATAGCAGTTGCTAAGGAGCCTGGTCTATGGTGCAGATTATATTTTATACATGAGGTTTGAGGGTTTTAATGTTGCTGCTGCCCACACTAAGGGGCCCCGTGTGTGTTGTAGTAATTGCCAACAGAATGGATATGTGTCCTCTCTGTGCCCTGAAATCATGTTTTATTACACTGAGGTCGTTATGATCTGTGTTAAGCTGATTTATTTATCTATGTCTGGAGAGTGGGTCAGGACAGGGGCTCCCAACCTGTGGTCCGGGGACCCCTGGGGGTCCACAAAGATGACCTAGGGGGTTCTCGTTAAGGTATGATCCAAAAATAAGCTATTTAACGCTCATACAAATTTTCACCTAGACTAATAGTCTGATTATTTTTGTTATGAAAGTAAATGTGTCAACTCGTGGGAGAAAAAAAGGAATTTGTCCTGTTTGCTGGTGTGTGAAATGAGAGGTGTAGCTGTGTAGTGGGTCAGTGGGCTTTAAAGCTGTCTGTCTGTCTACATGGGCTTTGCTTTGTCATGGCCACTTATTTGGACCTGAAAATTCAAGGCTCCAATTCTGATTATTTGTATATAATTTGTCCTTGGCTGAGATAGATTTGCGCAACAGACTGTGCTTAATCCCTGGAGATATTTGTGGTCGTTCCAAGACACACACATGCACGTACGGCACATGCATGCACACACACAAACACATGCGTGCAAGCAGGATCTCCCACGTACAGACAGACAGACAGACAGACTGACTGACTGACTGACTGACTGACTGACTGACTGACTGACTGACTCACTCACTCACTCACTCACTCACTCACTCACTCACTCACTCACTCACTCACTCACTCACTCACTCACTCACTCACTCACTCACTCACTCACTCACTCACTCACTCACTCCTATCAGTTGAGTGGTACTACTGTCTGTACTAACCCAGTCTGTACATTACCTCAGTTCTCGCTATATCTCAGCAAGTCAGAGCTGGGCTAACAGGCCAGACTCCAACACACATGTGGCTTGAGTTAGCTTCCCCCGAGATAACTTTAGGACTTGGTTCATGCTGGAAAATGTCTGCTCTGCTTGTGTGTGTGGAAGTTATGTCTTATTTGTTACATGCTATAGAGTTATACTGCTCTAGCTCCTACAGGTGCTCCCACTTCTCCACTTTGTCATCATGTCAGCTATACAAGGTCTGGAATGTGGCAGACTCTCACTCTCTGTTTTCCATCTTTATTGCGGTCTTTCCCCCACTCTCTCTCTCCCTCTCTCTCTCTCTCTTTTTTTATCTTGCTCTCTATCTCCCTCTCTCTGCTGGTAATGATTTGTGTGCTGCATGGTCCAGGTCTTCAGTGCACACTCAGACAGGCTCCTGACCCGCTCTTCCAATAGGCCTCCTCTTCTCTCCTCTCTTCTCCAACCTCGCTCTGCTCCAGCTATCCCTTCCTGTCTCTCCACGCCATTGCCCCTCCCCACTCTCCCCCCTCTTGCCTATGGGCAATTACAGCATATTTATCTCTCTTCCCTGCTTTCATCTGATCCCCCTGCTCGCCAAGGCAGCGGTGGAGGGAGGCGGCAGCTGGGCCCATGGGTCGGTTGTTCCCAGCTCCCTCCCAGTTCCCCACTCCTTCCCGGTTCCCCTCTCTGCCGTGGATGAGAGGAGTGCGTGCAAAGCCGTTTAGGGGAAGGAAAGCTGGAACATCCGGAGGTTGGCACAGGCCCCTGTATGAGTCTAAAACCTATTGGAACGTGGAATTCCCCCCCCCTTTCATTGCCTCTCTCTAATTCTCTGAAGTATTTCTTTCCTCCCTGTCCAAGTCTCTTGCTGACTTTAAGGAATGAGTTCCAAATGAGGGGCCTGTCACTGCTGCTGCTGCTCCCCTGCCTCCTTCCTGGCTGGTTTAATGTCTGTCTGTGATGGAGCTCAGAGTCAGACTCAGGGTGTGGTACTGCCTTCAGTACCTCAGTCTTGCTCCAGGTCTCTCACAGTAAAACCACATGTGACTTTCCCCTTGGCCCCATTCCAGCGTGTGTGTTTTTGTCCCCCGCAATGAAATCGAAGAGGGGACTGTGTATCTGTCTACGTTCGTTTGTATGTTCGTTCGTACATTAGTCACAAGCGAAATCTCAGACAGCACTGGCCCGATTTTTACGAAACTTGGGTGAATGATGTGGCTTGCCATAGAGATCCATAGAGATTACGCTGATCAGCCAGATGGTGGCGTTATAACAAGAGATTGAAAATATTAACTTTGAAATGTCACGCCCCTCTCCCAGTTTTACCTAAAGTCATGAAATCCGGTACATAGGTCCCGCTACTCACAAGTAACAGATTTGCCCCAGGGACCTGTAAGGTCCACCATGATGAATTTTCCTCCATTTTGAATTTTGTGAAAAACACTTACAATGCTACTCTTCTGGCACCTAATGACCGATCTGCACAAAACTTGATATGTGTTATCTATGGACAAAAGTCTATCAATGCAATATTTTCAAGACTAGTACCTAAGACCACATGGCTTATTGACTAATAAAAATTCATGTGGGCATTGTCTGGCACATAAATGCATATAAATCAATCAAGGATATTCGTATTGAAACACAATTTGGTACACATCTTGCAAACACTATCAAGACTCAACATATGCAAGAACATTCATATTGTCCACACAGTACCGCTATAACAAGCACATGTTTATATCTCTTGATCTTTTTGACTCAGAGTGCTGAAATTTGGCACACATGCTCAAGGAAATTAGTCTAGCTAACCCACGCAATATCTCAGACACTACTGGCCCGACATTGAAGAAACTTGAATGAATGATGCGTCTTGCCATGGAGATCCAGCATTTTCAAAATTGATAGACCCAAGGGGGGGCGCTATAGTAATCAACTGAAATTCCAAACATTGAACAAGAAAATCTCCTGTCCCGTTTGAGGTTGAATTGTTATATCGCTAATTGGCCCCAGGGGGGAGCTGCATCATTCCTGGGGGAAACGTGTTTACTGTTGCCTTGTTTTTTTTTACATGTAAATGAAGTGTAAGGAAAGGATACTGATAGTAAGACAGTAGGGTAAATCCATTTCAATTCAATCCCTTTTTGACCGCACCCCTTTTGATTTGAACAAAACCCTCCATATACAGTGCATTCGGAAAGTTTTCAGACCCCTTGACTTTTTCCACACTTTGTTACGTTGCAGTCTTATTCTAAAATGGATTAAATCTTTTTTACCCCTCATCAATCTACACACAATACCCTATAATGACAAAGCAAACACAGTTTGTAGAATTTTTGCAAGTTTATTGAAAATAAAAAATAGTAATCTTGGGTATGACGCTACAAGCTTGGCACACATGTATTTGGGGAGTTTCTCCCATTCTTCTCTGCAGATCCTCTCACGCTCTGTCATGTTGGATGGGGAGCGTCGCTGCACAGCTATTTTCAGGTCTCTCCAGAGATGTTTGATCGGGTTCATGTCCCGGCTCTGGCTGGGCCACTCAAGGACATTCAGAGACTTGTCCCCAAGCCACTCCTGTGTTGGCTTGGCTGTGTGCTTAGTTGTCCTGTTGGAATGTGGACTTTTCCCCCAGTATGAGGTACTGAGGGCTCTGGGTCAGGTTTTCATCAAGGATCTCTCTGTACTTCGCTCCGTTCATATTTCCCTCGATCCTGACTAGTCTGCGAGTCCCTGCCACTGTTAAACATGCTCACAGCATGATGCTGCCACCACCATTCTTCACCATAGGGATGGTGCCAGGTTTCCTCCAGACATGACGCTTGGCATTCAGGCTTTAGGTGCCTTTTGGCAAACTCCCAAGTGGGCTGTTGTGAGCCTTTATCTAAGGAAAGGCTTCAGTCTGGCCACTCCACCATAAATACCTGATTGGTGGAGTGCTGCAGAGATGGTTGTCCTTCTGGAAGATTCTCCCATCTCGACAGAGGAACTCTGGAGCTCTGTCAGTGTGATCATCGGTTTCTTGGTCACCTCCCTGACAAAGGCCATTCTCCCCTGATTGCTCAGTTCGGCCGGGTGGCCAGCTCTAGGAAGAGCCTTGGTGGTTACAAACGTCTTTCATTTAAGAATGATGTGCTCCTGGGGACCATCAATGCTGGAGAAATGTTTTGTGCTTTGACACAATCCTGTCTCGGAGTTCTACGGACATTTCCTTTGAACTCATGGCTTGTTTTTTTCTCTGACATGCACTGTCTACTGTGAGACCTTATATAGACAACTGTGTGCCTTTTCCAAATCATGTCCAATCAATTGAATTTACCACAGGTGGACTCCAATCAAGTTGTGGAGACATCTCAAGAATGATCAATAGAAACAGGATACACCTGAACTCAATTTGAAGTATCATAGCAAAGGGTCTGAATACTTACGTAAATAGGTATTTCTGTTTTTTGTTTTTAATACATTTGCAAAAATTCTAAAAACTTGTTTTTTGCTTCATGATTATTGGGTATTGTGTGTAGATTGATGAGGGGGGAAAATAATTTGACACATTTTAGAATAAGGCTGTAACTTAACAGAATGTGGAAAAATGGCCTGAATAATATTCAAATGTACTGTATATTTGCCAATTGTATAAGTGCTCAGAAAGTTACTTTGGACCTGAGTGCCAAGAGATAAAGGTGCTCAAAGTTGACCCTTTTTGTATACCCCACCATTTCTATTTTATTTATGTATTATTTAACTATTTATTTATACCCCAACATACCATGAGACATCCGTCTTCACTGGAAAAGATACGGTTGAGATTGATTGTTTAAAAGCTTACAAACAGGGTTGTCAAACTATTTGGTCATTTCTGGAGAAAAATAGAAATTGTAATATTTTAACCTTTAACATCCGATACCTAAAAACATTACATTTTTTTATTTTTTTTATCATATTCGCAAATGTGCCCGCCAGTGTGTGAGACACAACATGCTCTTCAAATTCCTTGGTGTCCACATCAACAACAAATTAGATTGGTCCAAACACACCAAGACAGTCGTGAAGAGGGCACGACAAAGTCTATTCCCCATCAGGAAACTAAAAAGATTTGGCATGGGTCCTGAGATCCTCAAAAGGTTCTACAGCTGCAACATCGAGAGCATCCTGACTGGTTGCATCACTGCCTGGTACGGCAATTGCTCGGCCTCCGACCGCAAGGCACTTCTGAGGGTAGTGCGTACGGCTCAGTACATCACTGGGGCAAAGCTGCCTGCCATCCAGGACCTCTACATCAGGTGGTGTCAGAGGAAGGCCCTACAAATTTCCAAAGACCCCAGCCACCCCATTCATAGACTGTTCTCTCTACCACCGCACGGCAAGCGGTACCGGAGTGCCAAGTCTGGGACAAAAAGGCTTCTCAACAGTTTTTACCCCCAAGCCATAAGACTCCTGAACAGGTAACCAATGGTTACCTGGACTATTTGAATTGTATGCCTCCCAAACCCCTCTTTTACGCTGCTACTACGCTCTGTTTATCTTATATGCATAGTCACTTTAACTATACATTCATGTACATACTACCTCAATTGGCCCGACCAACCAGTGGTCCCGCACATTGGCTAACCGGGCTGACTGCATTGTGTCCCACCACCCGCCAACCCCTCTTTTTACACTTCTGCTACTCTCTGTTCATCATATATGCATAGTCACTTTAACGATACCTACATGTACATACTACCTCAATAAGCCTGACTAACAGGTGTCTGTATATAGCCTTGTTACTCTTTTTTCAAATGCCTTTTTACTGTTGTTTTATTTCTTTACTTACCTACACAAACACACACACACACACACACACACACACACACACACACACACACACACACACACACACACACACACACACACACACACACACACACACACACACACACACACACACACACACACACACACACACATACCTTTTTTTGGCACCATTGGTTAGAGCCTGTAAGTAAGCATTTCACTGAAAGGTTGTATTCGGGGCACATGACAAGTAAACCTTGATTTGATTTGAATAGAGGGTGGGTGTCATGCTGATAAATATACTAAAATAAAGGTGGAAATAAAATGTACATTTCAACTTTCAAATGGTACCATTAAATATGGTTGGAGTGCCACAAATTCAAGAATGTTGACTTGAATGGGAAAATCTGTTCTTTTAAATTATACTGTCAATCCCCCATAAGAAATGATGGATAATAGAATAGGGATGGCCATTTAAGTTCATATTCAGCAATGGGTGGACTGGCAGTCGTCTTTGTGGTAGTTCATTCTATGAAATATATTTCTATGATTTAAATGACACCCACCCTGTATTCAAGAGCATGTTGTGTCTCAATTGATGACGGGCACAACACAAAAACCTCAGATGATGTGTAATAGGGTCGAGGCTATCATTTACGTTAGAGTTTAAGTTTTTTTTAAAGAAATAATACAATATTTTGACAACCCTGTTTGCTTTTAAATTATATCAAACTTATCCATGTCCTCATCACTGGACAATATAAATGGTTATCCCATGTTATGGTGGGGTATGCAAAATGGGTCAACTTTGAGCACCTTTATCTCCTGAATGTTTCAATGTAATGGTGTTATGACGCGATTAATAATAATCATTATGATATGCTAATGAAGCTAGGCTTGATTTAAGTGAATGTAGATCTCAGAGCTCTAGGGGCTGTTCCTTAGCAGTGGTTGGTTGTGTGAGAACTGAGAAGGGGAGCAGAGCGTGACATTTTCACAGCTCCAGAGGGCCAAGAGTGTCTTGCCCACTCAACTAAACATTAATAGGATACATTTTCCCAGAGACTGAGCCAAGCTCACATCACTTACAGTCTATTTGCCCTCCGCTCCCACCTTAGCACACTCAAATGTGTGCTCTATCTGCTCGAACACACACACACACACACACACACACACACACACACACACACACACACACACACACACACACACACACACACACACACACACACACACACACACACACACACACACACACACACACACACACACACACACACACACACACACACACACACACACACACACCCTGGCATTGTTAGAGCAGTTACAGAGATTGTCGATTGTGTAACACTTTCTTTCAGTCACGACATCCGCTCGCTCTCTCAGTCAAATGTGAGACTGGGAGGCAGGGGAAGCAGTGTCATTACCAGAGCTGGTACGAACTGCTCTCTGGGAGGTAGGCAGGAAGGCAGACAGCCTCACACCATGGCTCACTGCACTGCTGCCTCTCTGACAGGAGTCAGGACAGGTCACTATCATCATGCAAGCCAGGGTGGCACAGCAGGACACGTCAAAGAGCAGCATGGACTAGAGCACAGGGCCAAGCACTCAGGTTGAAGCAGATGGGGACATCATGGCAAACAGGGGTGGGCTGATTCTATTGTGACCACTATGGATACTGCAGATTCTTTCTGCTGATCTAGTCAGAGCCAGTCTGCTAGTGATTTGTGTTTTGTTGTCCTTTCCTGTTTAGGGATAGTCCACCACCGTGTTAGTAATGCTCTCTCTCTACAGCCTCAGTGGGCTTTACCCAGAAGAGGAAACCTCAAGAAGCTTAATGCCAGTGCTTACAGCAAGTCGTCTTTGCCAGGGCAGACTCATGCCCTAATCCTGTTCGTTAGAAGAGAGGACAGGGGTATAACTAGATTTTCTGAGTGGGCCCTGTCTCTGGCTCAGTCCCCTGTCTCTCCCTGTTATCTAGCCATCAGAGAGGGGCTGCAGTACGCTAATATCAGTAGTAGCAGGAAGAGCCCTTTGTGCAGAGCCTGGGGAGGGGAAGGAAAGAACTGGAGGAGAGGAAACAACATAACCCCATCCTGTGCCCTGCCGTGCCATAGCAGGCCACTTCCTCCCGGTGCGTGCAGCTACATTAAATAGTTCAGTCGGAGAGAGTTGGGTCTGGACCTGCTTAACATGCACGCTCAAGTCTCATTAAGCTCTGCACTCATACAATGATTCTTAATGAATATCTCTCTGTATCACCCCTAACCATCGACGAGCCAGATAACAGCCCTGGGCGGCCGGAGAGGAAGGAATCGGAAATGTAGCAAATGGGTATTGTAGTGTAGTGCGTTTGAAGAAATCTCTTCTTCCTATTCCCCCCTCTGTCTTTTTCTCTCTCCCCTTCTCTTTTTCCCCCGGCTTGATTATGTAAGAGGATATGTTACTTTCGATAGAGTACCGCTACATTAGCCCCCAGAGAGCTTAAAAGATTAAAGGAACCACTAAAAGCATTTAGGGAAGTGAAGGGGAAGTTTGTGCATGAGGGGCTTTGGGTTGGAGGAAGAGGCTTTTTTCTTCTTCGTCGTCTTCCACGGCAGGCAGCAGGTTTAGCGGAAAATTGTAGCCGGGGCTCAGGCTTTGTAGTGGAGGACTCTGGAACATCTGGGCTGATGTAGCTGAGAAAGGAGAGGAGAGCGACGCTCACCCCCCCCCCCCCCTGTGTAATCCTGTTAGCGCGCTCAAGGCGCTGGCTGAGTGTGTGGGGACTGGGGAGGTACACACACACACACACACACACACACACTCTCGCTCTCTCTCTCCAGGAGATTGTGCTCTCTCTTTCTCTCTCTCCAGGAGATTGTGCTCTCTCTTTCTCTCTCTCCAGGAGATTGTGCTCTCTCTTTCTCTCTCTCCCACTGCAGGAGATTGTGTGCCTCCAGCTGGGAGCTATCTGTATAGTTAGGCAGACACCTTGGGACCTCCTCTCTCAGCCTTCTAAGTAGCTCCTCTCCTTGGTTCCTCTGTTGGGCCCCTGGGATGAAGGCATTTTTCAGGGAACAGATGAGAAAGAAAACATACTTCTCATAGCACAGAATGGCATGATTTTACCAGGTTTAGATTGTCCTCATCTCATACCCCATCAGGCAGCAGTGTACTGTAGTGCTCGGTGTACTGAGCCATGCATTAAACAATGTTCTGTTCTTTCTCACATGATTCTACTCTACTAAATTCAATTTTAATGATCTTATTTCATGATGTGTTTAATTGTTATGCTAAAATCCCAAAAGCGGCTGTAGATAACCTTTTGATATCTACAGCAAATGCTCATTACACTCACGCGCACTAACAGAGTAAAACTATTCTACAGACTAACAGCATGGTCCATGCTCTGTGTTTTCTCTCTCTACTCTCGTTTTCTCTCTCTACTCGCATCATGCTCTACTCTCTTGCTCATGCACACCAGGCTGTGGATGGAATGGGGTGCTGTGGGTTTTGTTGTTCTCTGGTGATTCAGGCACAGTGCTGGCCGTGGGGCATACAGCCAAGCGTGTGCATGTGTATGTGGGTAGGGAGCGGGCAGGGAGGCAGGCAGACTGTCACTAAGCATTACAGGCACCATGGACTCCCTGTGCACGACACGAGGTCTGGATGAGGAGCCAACACAGCACAGCCTGAGGGGGTCCTGGGGTTATACTCACACCCCTCCCCCTGTATAAATGTGCAGATTGTGTTTTACTGTGTTTATAACATCCCCAGTGATGACATAAGCCCACCTGACAAGAATTCGCTGCGTAGGCCTTGAAATGGAACCCAAACCGTGTGTATACTTAACATGTGTTTACGCTTCATTTGTTTGTTTTTGCAGTCTGGAGAGAAAATTAGTCCCTTGAAGATGAATTTGTCTTTAAACGTTGGAGCCTGGTGAGGGTATTGCCCCAAGTGAACCCACATTTTGGGTCTGAGTGTGCTTATTGCTGTAACATATAACACATTGTTAGCCTTTTCTTTACAACATTGCAATTTATATTTGGCTTTTATACCTGGAAACTTGAAACTGCTTTAAAATAATATAATATGTACTGTCTTTCACTGCAATGCATCCTATCCTGTCCCAAATAATGCCTCTCTGGTTCTCCGTGGATAATAACTCATTTTGGTTATGATTCATTCATCATGTTTGTAGCAACAAGCTATTTCTGTGTAGCGATGGATGGATTGCTTTTCAATAGACGTCTTGCTGTTACTTGTTGGGTTGCAAAATGTGGATAATTCCTCTGGGATAACCCTATTATAGCTCTGGCAGATATTTCACACCACTGTCCCACATGACATAATTCTATACACAATGCAGCAGTGTGTGTGTGTGATCCTGACCTGATGTGCTACTAAGGAGATTGACAGAATGTAAACACAACCAGGGTGGCCCGCTGGCCCCATCTGAGCTATGTGTATGTGGCCATTTTTCGACCTCTTGTTCTCTTCCTCCTACAGTATAGAGAAGACTAGTGGGGCTGGCTCGTCATAACCCATTCCCTCAATGCTTGTATGGTGTTTGAAGATGGCATAGTGGACAGTAGAGCAATAATGACTTTTCCTTTTGACTTTTTTGAAAGTTTAAATTATTAGTACGAGTCTGGAGGATCAAAGTTGAGCTTAATCTGATCTGATATGTCCATGACAGCCTTTGACTGAATATGTACTGCTGGACGCAGTTGTTCAATAGTCTGAATTAGGGTTGTCCCCGACAATAGCAAATCGTGGTCGACAGAGAGCCGTCCTGTTCTTTCGACCAATCGATTGGTCGAAATGTTTAAACTTATTTTTCCATGTATACTGTAGACAGACACACCCTAAGTATTTGAATAAAATCAACTACATACAGTACATTCAGAAAGTATTTAGACCCCTTGACTTTTTCCACATTTTGTTACGTCACAGCCTTATTTTAAAATAGATTAAATGTCTACACACAATACCCCATAATGGCAAAGCGAAAACAGGATTGTAGACATTTTATCAGATGTATTAAACATAAAAAACAGAAATTCCATATTTACATAAAGTATTCAGACCCTTTGCTATGAGACTCGAAATTGAACTCAGGTGCATCCTGTTTACATTGATCATCCTTTACCTGTGGTAAATTCAATTGATTGAACATGATTTGGAAAGGCACACACCTGTCTATATAAGCTCCCACAGTTGACAGTGCATGTCAGGTCAAAAACCAAGCCATGAGGTCAAAATAATTGTCTTTAGAGCTCTGAGACAGGATTTTGTTGAGGCACAGATCTGGGGAAGGGTACCAAAACATTTATGCAGCATTGACGGTCCCCAAGAACAAAGTGGCCTTCATCATTCTTAAATTGAAGAAGTTTGGAACCACCAAATCTCTTCCTAGAGCTGCCGACCGGCCAAGCCAAGCAATTGGTGGAGAAGGATCTTGGTCAGGGAGGTGACCAAGAATCCGATGGTCACTCTGACAGAGCTTCAGAGGTCCTCTGTGGAGATGGGATAACCTTTCAGAAGGACAACCATCTCTGCAGCACCCCACCAATCAGGCCTTATTGGTAGAGTAGCCAGCACATGTCAGCCCGCTTGGAGTACTCAGGTCATAAGAAACAAGATTTTCTGGTCTGAAGAAACCAAGTTTGAACTCCTTGACCTGAATAACAAGCATCACGTCTAGAGAAACCTTGCACCATCCCTACGGTGAAGCATGGTGGTGGCACCATCATGCTGTTTTCAGTGGCAGGGACTGGGAGACTAGTCAGGATCGAGGTACAGATGAACAGTGCAAAGTACAGAGAGATCCTTGGTAATGGATTAGTCCACTCAGACAGTTTTAGATTAACTAACTTCAAAGTAATGACTCGGGACGTCGGGTTTGATACGAAAGCTTCTTTTAGTAAGAATACTTGTTCACGTTACATTTAATAACTTTGGTACAGAGCAATGCAGGTAAGATGCTATCGGAAAGTCAGCCACAATCACTTGCACCTGCACATAATTGGCGCTTTATCTCTCTCATTCCTCTCGCAAGGCATTCTGGAACTTGCAGTCAAAAAGCATAATTCAATTCAAACCAATACAATTACATATGTAAATAACTGTAAAGAAACAGGTTTAGATACAGCTCAATGAACAAACAAAAACACCAACTCTGTAACACATTAAAGTTACAACAGACAGGTGCAAATCAGACACGTGTCTTGTGCACCATGAAAAATCAATAAATAATTGGGTCTGCTCGACTAAAGAGATCTTGGTCGACCAACAGCCTATCGACCAAATAATCGACCAGTCGACTAAACGGGGTCAGCTTCTTTTTCTTTTTTTTTTAACAAATGTAAAATGCCTTGCTAGAGATCTATGGAGAAATCACAAAGATACTATACTTTATTCATATGAGCAGTGCAGCAACTACAGGGAAAGATCAAGAAAGGGCTTTAATGAGGTTAGAAAGAAAGAGCTCTGTTACATAGGGCATAAAACAGAGAGCCAATGAGAGAGAACATTTTTTGTTGAATGAAGAGGGAAGATTAAGAGGTTGAGGGGAGGGAGAGAGAGAGAGGGGAGAGAGAGAGGGGGGAGAGGGGGGGGTTGGGCAGAGAGGAGGAGGTTGGTACATTAATGTGTGTAGTCAGTCGAGGACAGGAATAGGACAGAACGCCCTTCTTACTGCCATCTGCTACTAGTGATGTACACAGCTGAAGTCCATCTGAGGAGAGGTCCTGTCAGCCTGCCAAGCCTGCTGCACCACACACACTCACTGCATACCGTGCACACCACACCAGAGAGAGAGAAAGGGAGTGAGAGAGACGGGGGAAGCATAGAGGAGAAAGAACAGAAGCAGGAGAAAGAAGAAGCTGGTGCTTTGGCTGTTTTCTAGCTGTGTGACTTATTGTGTCACTGTTGTTGTGTGATTCCTTGTGGGAAAGACTTATTGACTTGTTCCCTTCCTGTCGGCACGCTGAATCATCCAGGGACAGCAGACGGAGGCAGGATGATCAAGTCCAGTTGGTTCTATGTCAAGTTCAAATACAATGAAAAGGTAAGTTGATGAGCTGTTGGTTTTTGGTTTTCTTCTTATTGGTTTCTGGCCAAATGTAGTGCACTATATAGGGAAAAAGTACCATTTGGGACATAGCCTTAGCTTTTGACGTTTAGCATATAGCCGTAACTTTTATGTCCCTAGTGGGATGTTTGGCACACTTTATTGTTGCTGACAATCCTGCTTTGACAACACAGGGGAGAGGTATGTCTTTATTATTTAAGTTGCTCATACTTTATTCAACATAATGTCTTACCAGCATTTTGAGACCATGAATATTCTATGCTTTTTTAATGTCTCTCTCAAGGCTGTGTTTTAAATTCAGATTTTAACATGTTAGGAAATGTGAAAAGTGGGACTAAATAGGGATATGGATTATGTAATTTTGCCCATGGAAATTTTGGCTTGAGATATGTGTCCATAGCTTGAATTGTATTTATTTATTTATATTGATCCCACTTTCATCCAATTTCAATCTCTCACATCTACAGCTAGGGCATGAACCTCTCCTGTGTGGTGGCAAGGTGTTGAAGATTTAATGCTGAACATAAACCCACTTATTTTTTAGTGGCTGCATATACTCACTTCTTAATCCCCACTGATACGTATCAAAGTAGTGTAGTGGAGGTGTACGCCATATTAATTAATATATATACTTTTTATTTATTTAACCTTTATTTAACTAGGCAAGTCAGTTAAGAACAATGGATATTGCCGAAAATACCATTCTACATGCAAGTAGTTTCATGGACAGAGATGGAAATCCATAAGAAACAAATGTAGAAAGAGGGGCCTCCAGAGTGGCGCAGCAGTCTAAGGCACTACATCGCAGTGCTAGAGGCGTCACTACAGATCTGGGTTCAATCCCGGGCGGTATCACAACCGGCTGTGATCGGGAGTCCCATAGGGCACCGCACAATTGGCCCCGGTGTCATCTGGGTTAAGGGACGGTTTGGCCGGGGGTGCTTTACTTGGCTCATTGCGCTTTAGTGACCCCATGTGGCAGGCCTGGTGCCGACAGGCTGACCCCCGGTCGTCAGATGAACAGAGTTTCCTCCGACACATTGGTGAGGCTGTCTTCCGGGTTAAGCGGGCGGGTGTTAAGAAGTACAGTTTGGCGTGTCATATTTTAGAGGATGCATGACTTGATCTTCGCCTCCCAAGCCCGTTGGGGAGTTGCAGCAATTAGACAATTTGGGGAGAGATGGTTTGGGATGATTTGGACCGCAGAGTGAAGGAAAAGCAGCCAACAAGTGCTCAGCATACAGTTGAAGTCGGAAGTTTACATACACCTTAGCCCAGTGGTTCTTAACCTGGGTTCGATCGAACCCCAGGGGTTCGGTGAGTCAGTCTCAGGGGTTCGGCGGAGGTCAAGACACACATCCGACTCATATGATTCGTGATGACACGCCCCGCTTGTCCATCATTGGCTGCAGGTGATCACGCTACATCGCTTGGCCTATCTGTGCTGCAGGGAATTTGGTGCGCTCAGAAGTCGACTTGTGACTGTCGTGATGGTACGTCTTGTGATTTCTTTCTTAATATTTTAATCCCTTCATACTTACTATGTCGAGCAAAATAATAAAGTGGTCGGACGAATATGTACAATATGGATTCACATGTATAACAGAACGTGATGGGAGTCAGCGTCCTAACTGCATGATTTGCAATGCTAAGTTGAGCAATTCTAGTCTAGCACCGGCAAAACTAAGAGAACACTTCCTTAAGCTGCATGGAGATGGAAAATACAAGAACACAACGCTCGCTGAATTCAAGGTGAAGAGAGCCAGATTCGATGAAAAGGCTACTCTGCCTGTTCTCGGCTTTGTAGCCATCAACAAACCGATCCTCACAGCATCGTATGAAGTTGCTCACCTGATCGCAAAGCAGGGCAAACCACACACTATTGGTGAAACACTCATAAAACCAGCTGTGTTGAAGATGACGAATATCATGCTGGGAAAAGAGGCTGAAGTTAAGTTATCCCAAATTCCTCTTTCAAATGACACCATCAGTGACAGAATAGAGGACATGAGCAAAGACATCTTGGCTCAAGTAGTTGCAGATCTGATTTCAAGCCCGGAAAAATTCAGCCTTCAACTCGATGAGACCACAGACGTTTCCAATCTAAGCCAGTTTGCTGTATTCGTGCGCTATATGAAAGACGACGTGATAAAGGAAGATTTTTTATTTTGTAAGCCTCTTACAACAACAACTAAGGCAGCCGATGTGAAGAAACTTGTGGATGACTTCTTCAAAGACAACCATCTTTCGTGGGATATGGTTTCTGCAGTTTGTTCGGACGGAGCTCCAGTCATGCTGGGAAGAAAGTCTGGTTTTGGTGCGCTAGTGAAAGCCGATGCACCACACATCATTGTTACGCATTGTATTCTGCACAGGCATGCGTTGGCAACAAAATCCTTGCCTCCAAAACTGGCAGAAGTATTAAAAATTGTAGTGGAATGCGTGAACTATGTGCGAACTAGTGCTCTGAGGCACCGCATCTTCAGTGTGCTGTGTAAAGAAATGGGCTCTGAATTCGAGGTACTTCTGTACCATTCTAACGTTTGGTGGTTATCCCGGGGACAGGTGCTGAATCGTGATTTTGCCGTGCGTGTGGAATTAGCCCTGTTTTTGCAAGAGCACCAACATTGTCATGCAGATTGCTTCAAAAATGAGTTCATTCTCATTTTAGCATACATGGCTGATATCTTCGCAGCTCTCAATCATCTCAATCAAAAGATGCAGGGCGGTGGAGACAACATCATCGAAGCGGAGGAAAACCTGAAGGCTTTAAAAAGCTACCGTTATGGAAACGACGAATGAAGACAAACAGAGAACGATACGAAACGACGAACAGAGAACGATAACTTCGCAAACTTTCCCCTGCTGGACGACTGTGTAAGTAAAATCGAAGATGTATCTGGAATCGGAGACATTTCTGTACCTTCGGAACTGAAGCAAGCAATTGCCACGCACTTAGATGAGCTTGCAAAGTCTCTCGACGGATACTTCCCTACAAGAGAGTCATGTCCAGCATGGGTGAGACAGCCGTTCACATTTAGTGTTGAGACAACAGATGTCACTGATGAATACCTCGATGAAATCATTGAAATTCAGCAGAGCCAGGTTCAACAGCAACTCTTCAGAACAACAACGCCTTCAACATTTTGGTGTCAACAAATGGTAGCGTACCCTGTTATTGCTAAGAAAGCTCTGGAGATTTTCATACCGTTTGTTACAACATATCTTTACGAGCAATCCTTTTCGAGGATGCTAGACATAAAAATGTCATTTTGTTGCGAAAATGACATGAGTGGCACTTGCCAAGGTGAAGCCGCACATTTCTGAACTGGTCTCTGAAAGGCAACAGCAGAAGTCACACTGATTTGCAGCAAATATTCATTATTGTGTTTTTGTTTTTGTGTGAAAATCATGTTTTGATGATTTTGTTCTTTGAACACAGTGATGTTGATGCATGGTTAATTTTGTGCACCAGTAAACTATGTTTTGAATTTGAAAAAATCATATTTTATTTTTCCAATTAAGAAGGGTTCGGTGAATGCGCATATGAAACTGGTGGGGTTCCGGACCAAATACACTTAAACTCAGTTTTTTTCACAATTCCTGACATTTAATCGTAGTTAAAACGCCCTGTCCTGTGTCAGTTAGGATCACCACTTTATTTTAAGAATGTGAAATGTCAGAATAATAGTAGAGAGAGTGATTTATTTCAGCTTTTATTTCTTTCATCCCATTCCCAGTGGGTCCGAAGTTTACATACACTCAATTAGTATTTGGTTAGCATTTCCTTTAAATTGTTTAACTTGGGTCAAACATTTCGGGTAGCCTTCCACAAGCTTCCCACAATAAGTGGGGGAATTTTGGCCCATTCCTCCTGACAGAGCTGGTGTAACCGAGTCAGGTTTGTAGGCCTTCTTGCTCACACACAATTTTTCAGTTCTGCCTACAACTTTCTATAGGATTGAGGTCAGGTCTTTGTGATGGCCACTCCAATACCTTTACTTTGTTGTCCTTAAGCCATTTTGCCACAACTTTGGTCATTGTCCATTTGGAAAACCCATTTGCGACCAAGCTTTAACTTTCTGACTGATGTCATGAAACGTTGCTTCAATATATCCACATTATTTTCCATCCTCATGATGCCATCTATTTCGTGAAGTGCACCAGTCCCTCCTGCAGCAAAGCACCCCCACAACATGATGCTGCCACCCCCGTGCCTTACGGTTGGGATGGTGTTCTACGACTTGCAAGCCTCCCCCTTTTTCCTCCAAACATAACCATGGTAATTATGGCTAAACAATTCTATTTTTGTTTCATCAGACCAGAGGACATTTCTCCAAAATGTACGATCTTTGTCCCCTTATGCAGTTGCAAACTGTTGTCTGACTTTTTTGGAGCAGTGGCTTCTTCCTTGCTAAGCGGCCTTTCAGGTTATGTCGATATAGGACTCGTTTTACTGTGGATATAGATAATTTTGTACCTGTTTCCTTCAGCATCTTCACAGTGTCCTTTGCTGTTGTTCTGGGATTGATTTGCACTTTTTACACCAAAGTACGTTCATCTCTAGGAGACAGAACGCTCTCCTTCCTGAGCGGTATGATGGCTGCGTGGTCCCATGGTGTTTATACTTTGCTTACTATTGTTTGTACAGAAGAACATGGTACCTTCAGGCACTTGTGGAGGTCCACAATTTTTTTTTTCTGAGGTCTTGGCTGATTTATTTGGATTTTCCCATGATGTCAAGCAAGGAGGCACTGAGTTTGAAGGTAGGCCTTGAAATACATCCACAGGTACACCTCCAATTGACTCAAATTATGTCATTCAGTCGATCAGAAGCTTATAAAGCCATGACATAATTTTCTGGCATTTTCCAAGCTGTTTAAAGGCACAGTCAACTTAATGTATGTAAACTTCTGACCCACTGGAATTGTGATACAGTGAATTATAAGTGAAATAATCTGTATGTAAACAATTGTTGGAAACATTACTTGTCATGCACAAAGTAGATGTCCTAACCAACTTGCCAAAACTATAGTTTGTTTAACAAGAAATGTGTGAAATGGTTGAATAACGAGTTTTAATGAATCCAACAGAAGTGAATGTAAACTTCTGACTTCAACTGTATGTGGGAACTCCTTCAATACTGTTGGAAAAGCATTCCAGTTGAAGCTGGTTGAGAGAATTTCAAGAATCTGCAAAGCTGTCAAGGCAAAGGGTGGCTACTTTGAAGAACCTTTTTTGGTTACTACATGATTCCATATGTTTTATTTCATAGTTTTGATATCTTCACTATTATTCAACAATGTATAAAATAGAATGAGTAGGTGTCCAAACTTTTGACTGGTACTGTATATATACATTATCATTAGAAGGTTTGGGGTCACTTAGAAATGTCCTTGTTTTTGAAAGAAAAGCATTTTTTTTGTCCTTTAAATTAACATCAAATTGATCAGAAATACAGTGTAGACATTGTTGATGTTGTAAATGACTATTGTAGCTGGAAACGGCAGATTTGTAATGGAATATCTGCAAAGGCGTACAGATGCCCATTATCAGCAACCATCACTCCTGTTTTCCAATGCCATGTTGTGATAGCTAATCCAAGTTTATAATATTAAAAGGCTAATTGATCATTAGAAAACCCTTTTGTAATTATGTTAGCATAGCTGAAAACAAGTTCATCAGACAGATACATTAGTGTCTAGTTTGAGACAGACGCCTCACAAGTCCTCAACTGGCAGCTTCATTAAATAGTACCCGCAAAACACCAGTCTCAATGTCAACAGTGAAGAGGCGACTCCGGGATGCTGGCCTTCTAGGCAGAGTTGCAAAGAAAAAGCCATATCTCAGACTGGCCAATAAAAATTAAAGATTAAGATGGGCAAAAGAACACAGACACTGGACAGAGGAATCAGGCAGAACTGCCACCCTCACCGCAACCATGGTCTACTCCTCTAACGTTACTCTGCACAGCCTCTGCTTGCGCCATGCTGGAGACTAGTTAAGGGAACCATCATAACCGGATGACTGCATCGAGCCGCCCAGCCGGGTTTAAATTCATTTCCACTTTACCAGCCCTCCTTCCATTAGTCAGACAAAATCAAGTGTGAACATTTTAACCTCACATTTGATTAAGGAAAGAGGTAGAAATGCCAGGATCCGAGACGGAAAGAGACTAGACGAGATGCTCAGACTTCTGTACTGATATACAGAGCCTTCAGAAAGGATTCGTACCACATGACTTATTCCACATTTTGTGTTACAGCCTGAATTCAGAATGGATTCAATATATTTTTGTTTCTCACCCATCTACACATAATACCACATAATGACAACATGTTTTTAGAAATCTTTGCAAGTTTATTGAAAAGTAAATACAGAAATATCGAATTTATATAAGTATTCACACCCCTTTGCTATGACACTCCAAAGGGAGCTCAGGTGCATCCATCCTTTGATAATCCATGTCACTACAACTTGATTGGTGTCCACCTGTAGCCTATGTAATTGTTTGGACATGATTTAGAAATAAACACACCTGTCTATTTAAGGTCCCACAGTTGACAGACAGTGCATATCAGACAGAAACTATACCATGAAGTCCAAGGAACTGTCTGTAGCTCTCAGAGAGAATTGTGATGAGGCATATCTGGGAAAGGGTATAAAGAATATTCTAGAGTGTCAAAAAAGACCACTGCGGTCTCAATCATTAGGAAATTGAAGAAATAGGGAACTACCCAGACTTGAACTAGAGCTGGCCGTCTGACCAAACTGAGCAACCGGGCAAGAAGGACCTTGGTCAGGGAGGTGACCAAAAACCCCAAAGACCACTCTGACCAAACTACAGAGTTCCTTGGCTGAGATTGGTTTAAGTGCTGTACAGACTTCTCCTATCTGGGCTTTATGGGAGTGGTCAGGCAGAACGGTACTCCTGTAGTTTGCAAAAAAGAATGTGAAAGACAGATCATAAGGCAAAAGATTATGTTGTCTGATGAGGCAAAATTGTAACTCTTTGGCCTGAATGCAAAGTGCTATGTCTGGAGACAACCAGGCACAACTCATCACCTATCTAACAGCACCCCTACCGTGAAGCATGGTGGAGGCAGCATCATGCTATGGGGATGCTATTCAGTGACAGGGACTGGGAGACTGGTAAGAATAGAGGGAACAATGAATGGAGCTAAATACAGCCAAATCCTTGATGAGAATCTGCTACAGAACGCAAATGACCTTAGACTAGGGCGAAGATTTACATTACAACCGGACAATGACCCCAAGCATACGCCAGAGCAACGCTGGAATGGCATCAGAACAATAATGTTAAAGTCCTTGTGTGGCCCAGCCAAAGCTCAGACTTGAATCCCATTGAAAATATGTGGAAAGATTGAAGATTGCTTTTCTCCGCCGCTCCCCATCTAACATAACAGAGTTTGAGAAAATCTGCAAGGAAGAATGGGAGAAAATCCCCAAATCCCAGATATGAGAAGCTGATACAGACATACCCAAGACGACACAAAGCGGTAATCGCCGCCAAAGGTGCTTCAAAGTATTGACTAGGGTGTAAATATTTATGTATTTCCTTTTCAATTAATTTTCACTTTGTCATTATGCGGTGTTGTGTGTAGATGGGTGGAAAAAAAAGCTGTATTACATTTTTTATTCAGGCTGTAACACACAACGTGGAATTAATCAAGAATATGAATACTTTTTGAAGGCACTGTATGTGTCAGATATTTAATGAGAGTAGGATTAAAGATACCATAGTTTGACAGATTGCTGGACTCGTTGAATTGTGGAGATCTCTAATTTAGCCTACTCTTGTATTGAGTTTTAGTATATAAATATTCAACAATTTCAAAAGAAATCATATTGCCCTGTGTTTTTGCTTTCTGTATACTATACTGTGTATGTGTGGTGTGCATGAGCATGAGAATTTGTGGGTGTGGGCATGTGCGCATGCAATGACTGTTGAAGAAAATACTTAGCCGCCACTGCCTCTCCTGCTCCTGGCTGACCTGTCTGTCCTGCAGAAAGGTCTGTTTTTGACAGCTGGCCTCACCGGTGTTTATAGGAATTGACCTTAAACAAGCAGGTTCAGCAGCAGCACTGTAGTTTGACTAACTGTCTGTTTTCCTTTCCCCCGGACTCTTACGTTAGTGAGACGGGGACGGAGTGATGGGAGGTGGGCTAGCTGGTGGATGCAGAGCTGAGGGGGTCGAGTGGGTGAGTCGACCACAAGGGGAGGTGGTGGAAGGAAGGAGAGTACTGTAGCTCTATTCTCTGTGTGGGCTCTTTGTTCTCTCTTTCTCTTTGTTTCTTTGAGCTGCTGTGGAGCTAGACCCTGCAGAGGCCTGGCTCTGCTTCCAGCCAGGGCCCACAGAAGGTGAGCAGTGAGCACCAGCGCCCTGTACTAACTACACTGGGCTAATTCATTGTTACACACCCACGGCCATATGTAACTATAGTAAGAGCTCTCTCTCTCGGGCAGTTATTATACCTGCCCTTGGTTGGATGATGTTCCCTGCTTGGTGCTTGTTGTATTTGAGCTTATTTAATCTTTATTACACCTCTATTATCCCTCCCTCTCTAGGTTTAATCACATCCCTGAGCTGTTTCACAGATGAGGAAAATTATTTTACTTACCTGGAAAAACCCAGCAATATGATGGTTCCAGCTCTAATGTGGATAATTACAGAGAATGTGTCTCGTTTATCCTCCTCTGTATTTACTGCCAGTGTGCCAGGCCGAGTTGGATGGTTGGAGAATACAGGGAGGTAGAGCATCATAACTATAATGACAATACCAACCGCTAAGTGGGGTGTGGGCTGGAACTATAGTTGGACAGTCTCTCCCTCAGGGTCTACTGACCATGGAAGTATAAGCAGTGAAAGACGAGATCTTGGATTAATTACCTTAAATCTCTGAGCAAGAGGACAAGTACATTAGATTGTCTAGTTTGAGAACAGATGCCTCACAAGTCGTCAACTGGCAGCTTCATTAAATAGTACCCACAAAACACCAGTCTCAACGTCAATAGTGAAGATGCGACTCCGGGATGTTGTGATTGTTCTGATTTCTCTCCCTCATGAGGGAGGATTATGAAAGTTCACAGAAGTAACAAGTAAAGGTAACAGATTGTTCTTTAAGCAGCACAACTGGGGCCTCTCAGTTCCATCAGCCAATGACGAGGCACTGTAACGTAATCAAGCAATCCCAGCCAATTAGTTGTAGTGTTTTTACTGATATCTATTTGGTTCATGAATTATTAAGTGGTTAAAACTCGAAAGTATATTACCAAATTTGTAACGGCATTTCTGAAAAAATCTGTAACGGAAATACTGAAATGTAATTGTCTGTAACGGATTTACTGCAATTGAGTAGTCACAAACCACATTTGGGTCACCTGCTACAGTCTTCCCTTTCACTGGCATTCTGTTACATTCAACTCAACTGTTTTCTTTCTCTTTCTGTCATCTGGTGGTCAAAGCAAGTTTGAACTGTACTTTTTCACTTCTTTTGTTGATAACCAAATCTGAAAATACACTACTGGTGTCTCCAAGTGGCCACACACCTCTGCAAAGTGTACACAGTTCCTAAATCCTTTCAATGCACTTTTATGACTCAAAGAAGCGTCTTCAGCTATAAGGTGCTTTGCTGAGCTCTCCTAGCTGTGCCGTTGAGGAGCTAGAGGAAGCACACTTGTAGTTGTTTTGTTTGGAACACAACCCTGCATCACCACCATCACACAATTACTGGTGTTGTTTACACAATCCAAAAACTGCTATAAATCACGATCTGGATCAGGTGGCCGTCATTTGAAAATTGTTCTAATGCCAACATGATTAGTTAAGTTCTAAAATACAATCTTACGGTGTTAGGGTTTCACAAGCAATTCAGATAAAAAATATTGTAATTTTGGTGAGCATAGAAAAGGAGTCATGAGTGCATTCAGGTGCTTGTTGTGTGGCAAATGTTCTTCGTAATAGACCAACATTGGTTCCTTCTGTTCAGAACTGTACATCAAACATAGTGATCATAAACGTTTGACACTGTATATGACATGAGTTTTATGATATGGAAATGTGAAGTGCAGATTTGGACTCACAGGTGTCTGGCTTGTATGACATCAAAGTGGTATTTATTATAATCCTCAACGTCTCATTTTTCAAAATGCATCGATCCCTTTTAATTAACAGCATTTCCCTCATTTGGTCATCAACAAATTAACGGGAGGGATGGGGGAAACGTCTTGTCACATGCGGTGCTCGAGTTCAGAATGGCTGTCAGTCAAAACCTCTAAAGAGCTGTCAAGCACAGACCCTGAGCTCTGACGTCATTCATAGCGTGTTACTGTACAGCCACTGTGTTCCAATTTAGGGGCTTATCAGTGTCCAAATCTGCCATTTTCAACCCGTATACAGGTTCGACTGTGCAGAGTTACAAGAATAATACCCTAAACATGCAAAGGAGGATATTACATATTGCTACGTTTGTGTACCTATTTAGCATACATCAACATGAAGAGAATGACATTCATATCTATAATTATGTATTTCTGTGTAGTACAGATCAGAGACCCATGATGAAATTCTGTTACCGCAATTCTGTTCACAGGTGTAAATCCACTTCAAATACTGTAGTTCAAATACCAACATATATTTTTCCAAAGTCAAGGTGTCATGTCATAGCTGACACCCCATTCTTTCTGCATACGTATTTAAATCTTAATTCGGGAAAAACGTGGTCAAGGATATACCTCTTTAAGTGAAAAGTTTAAGCATGGAATTGCCCATATACTCTTCAAGAATGCAAGTCCTCCACTACAACTGGTACTAATGACTGACCATTCTCTGCTTTATAACTTGCCTCGCTTAGAGCATTTAAATTGCACCCCCCCACCCCACCCCCTAAAAACACAAAGTTGACTTGTCAAATAATGAAAGAGTTTATCTGTATGAAACTTTATCCCAGCCAATCCAGGCTCGACAGAATTTAATGAGTTTATTGGAGCGGTTTAGCCCAGCCAGTTTAATTTATTTCTGCTTAAAAGCTGAAGAATTGGTAAGAGGCTTACAGAACGTCTCACCCTATCCTCCGTGGTAAAGCACACAGCATTTCAGAAAAGCAGCACACTTATTTTAGACTATTGGAGTTCTAGGACCGTGTTTCTGACTGTAGGCAAGGAGATTACAGTCCCAGAGTGTTCCAGATGTTTCAAAGGCAGTACTGTGTAGTAGACAGTGAGGAAGCATCGCACATCGCCTGTCAAACAAAAGGCCTTACCAAAGGCCAGACAACATAAGCTCAGGGATGAAACAGTGTTTTCTAGAAACTGCGCAGATTTTTGACAGTTGAGCTGTCTGGATTTAAGGATTTAGTTGTTGTTTTCGAGTGAAGTGATGCAAATAAGTTCATTTACAGTAGAACCCTTCAATAATCTGTCATGTTCACACAAACTCCTTTGTCAGAGCATTGTTGTTTTACGTTATTCACAATTGTGAAGGTTAGCAGTGGTTGGCTGATTAGCATTGTCAGTATTTGACTATATGTACCCATCAGATTCATACTCTAGATTAGATCGCTTACTCACAGCAGCCTCTTCCAGACCACCAAGGAATTTAGAGCTGATCTTACACAATGTCATTGGTTTACAATGATGTTTCATAATATGACAAAGTTGTCTGAGCTTCAAGTTCATAGCTACAGTAGTAGCAGCAGCCTTCATTGCAGATGACAAATTACTGTTTCCGTAAGTGAGTACTGAACTACACTAGGAGGTTAGGTCACACCATTCTCACTGGTATCTGTGTGTGACTGAGAGCCATGTTTGGTAATGCTGGTGTCTTCTCCTCTTCTCTCTGCTGTACTTTTGGGCCTGTCTTCCTGTGAGATGGAGAGGCCTGCAGGCCTCCTCACCCCCAGGGGGGAGGGTCTGGCCTGGGCTCAGAGCAGGATCACATGTCGCTCTGCCATTTTTGTGTTAATTTGCTGGATGTAAACACAACAGCTCTGCTGTAACACTTTCCCTCTCGCTCTCTCTCTCTCTCTCTCTCTCTCTGGAGGAGAGTGGATGGGCTGAGTGTGGATCACTGAGCAATGACAGAGGCGAGATTGGATGGGCCCTCAGTGCAGCCACTAGGGACATGGGCTAAGAGAGTATGACAGGGTGATTGACAGCATGCCCAGACAACCGGGAATTGCCAGTCCCTCTAACACTGCCTGCTACATCTCACCTTTATTGACCACCAATGTGCACATTTGTAGTCCATAACTATATAATGTGTGCATGCCTTTTTGTCTGTCTCAAATCACAGAACCCATAAACCATTTTAAGAACTTTTGTGCCCGCTGCAGTGAAGGTGTATGCCAGGTAGAGAGGGAGCACTCCCTTCAGTCTGTTCAAATAGAACCAGTCTCGGGGCTCATTACAGTGATATTCCCATTGGAATGCCTGCTCCGTCGGCTGTCTGTTGCTGGGTCCTGGGCTGAGCTCAGCTCCGGTTTCTCCCAGCCGGATGACTGGACACTGTGATGGTTCCCATAGTTTAGCTGCCTTCTGACCTTCCATGGGCATACCCTTGTAACCCGGGCTCAATGAGCCCTCTGTAGTCTCAGACAACACACACGCAGGCAGGCAAGCACGCACACACACAGGATCACCTCACCCTGGCAGGCAGTCAGAGTGTTGGGAATGATGCAGACCAGTGTGAGGATAGATGCTCACAGACTGCTAGGGTAGGGAAACCGAACAATCACTTTTTGTCTGAATGAAAACTTGTGTAACTGTTTGGCAAAA
Source organism: Oncorhynchus gorbuscha (assembly GCF_021184085.1). Taxonomy (NCBI): domain Eukaryota; kingdom Metazoa; phylum Chordata; class Actinopteri; order Salmoniformes; family Salmonidae; genus Oncorhynchus; species Oncorhynchus gorbuscha. The sequence continues at coordinate 64,035,021 of NC_060188.1, forward strand.
GCAGGTTATGCTGGCATTATCCGGAGAACAATCCTATGCTTTTCCCTGTCGCCCTCTGAGCTAAGCTTGGCTGGATATCCATCTGACTTGGCAGGATGGCTGGAACAGTTATGGACACACACTGAATCAGTCACACACACTGAATCAGTCACACACACTGAATCAGTCACACACACTGAATCAGTCACACACACTGAATCAGTCACACACACTGAATCAGTCACACACACTGAATCAGTCACACACACTGAATCAGTCACACACACTGAATCAGTCGCACACAGAAATACAGTATTTACATACATAACTGTTTCCTTTCACGAAGGTCCTTAGAAGAACAATATTCCAAGTTGCTTATCATGTGTCATGCCAGCTTAATCACGTCCATAAACTGCAAAAGGGTCAGACATAGGCCAAAAACTTTTCAGAGAGAGAGAGAGAGAGAAATAACTATTTCAAAGCGAGGGAGCCATCTGTCAGCCTGGCCAGTAAACAGCTGGTGGGGAAGATGCAAGATGTCTGAACAGAGACTGACAAGATGGGAGATGACAGGAAACAGATTTCCCTTCTGTTTTTTTCCCTTCCCTCTCTCTCTGTGGCACGGCGGAGGAAACGGACCATCCATCCGTCTGGGTGCTGTGAAGGCTCCCTCCAGATTCTGCTACCTCTCCTCTCCCTGTCAGCCTGAGAGAGAAGCAGTCTGCTGTAGGATTCATTAGTTTTGTTAGTTATTTTGGGGAGGATTTGTTTGTAGTCGTCAAAGTGTGCCGTCACTGGGAACCTTTAATTGTACAGATGTTCTGGTGTCTTCTGAGTTGTTTCTTTGATTAGTCAGTGTTCTGTTTTTTTTTCTTCTCATTCCTTCGCCAGGATGAAAGCAGAACGCGGTCTTTGAAAGTGTAGAATCCACTATTCTCTGTTGACAGAGAGATGTATTTTTCACGGGATTGTTTTGCAGATCACAATTCATATGGCTTGAATTATTTAGCTGGGCTAATGGACCCACCACAGATAATAATGTGGATACAAATCTCTCTGCCTGCTGTTCGTTTCATTCAAATGAATGCAAATAAGGAGTCTGAGTCAGAGTGTAGTTAGTTTTTTAAATGAGTAGGCCTACTTGGGCTTGTGTTGATTACTGTTGTATCATTTGTTAAACTAACTCGGCTCTCCTTAGCTATTCCCCCATAACCCTTTGTGTTTTTTATTCACACAGCTCGTTAATTGGCTGACATCATTAACCTCATTTTCTGCTGGCTTAATGTTGGTGAAATGCCGATGGTGGAGTTTCTTCTTCTTCATTCCCTCTCTCTCTCTCGACCCCTCTCTCTCTCTCTCTCTCGCCCCCTCTCTCTCTCTCGCCCCCTCACTCCCTCCACAGCACAGTGTAATTTGTGATCTTCTTGACAATAGGCAGTGTAATACCATAATGGTTTTAATTGTCTTATCACGTTAATATGTGGCGTGGCCCCTTCCACATGACAGGGTCAGGCCACCCTAATAAACAGTGATTACACTGTTTTACACACATTGTTTTTCTTTCTTTCTCTCCTTTTATTTCATTTTTCTCTTTCTCTCTCACTCCTAAGTTTTTGATGATCAGCGTAGGAAGGGTGGCAGCTGCTGAGGCTGCAAAAGGGGGGAGAGAATGAGAGAGATAGGGGAGAGAGAGAGTGGAAAGGGAAGGGGGAATGAGAGAGAGAGGAGAGAGGGGAGAGAGAGAGTGGAAAGGGAGGGGGAGAATGAGAGCGAGAGGGGAGAGAGAGTGGAAAGGGAGGGGGAATGAGAGAGAGAGGGGAGAGAGAGAGTGGAAAGGGAGGGGGAATGAGAGAGAGGGGAGAGAGAGTGGAAAGGGAGGGGAGAATGAGAGAGAGAGGGGAGAGAGAGTGGAAAGGGGGGGGATGAGAGAGAGAGGTGAGAGAGAGTGGAAAGGGAGGGGGAATGAGAGAGAGAGGCGGAAAGAGAGTGGAAAGGGAGGGGAGAATGAGAGAGAGAGGGAGAGAGAGAGTGGAAAGGGAGGGGGAGAATGAGAGAGGGGGAGAGAGAGAGTGGAAAGGGGAGAGAATGAGAGAGAGAGAGTGGAAAGTGAGGGGGGGGAATGAGAGAGAGATAGGGAGAGTGAGTGGAAAGGGAGGGGGGAATGAGAGAGAGAGATAGGGAGAGTGAGTGGAAAGGGAGGGGGGAATGAGAGAGAGATATAGGGAGAGTGAGTGGAAAGGGAGGGGGAATGAGAGAGAGAGATAGGGAGAGTGAGTGGAAAGGGAGGGGGAATGAGAGAGAGAGATAGGGAGAGTGAGTGGAAAGGGAGGGGGAATGAGAGAGAGAGATAGGGAGAGTGAGTGGAAAGGGAGGGGGAATGAGAGAGAGAGATAGGGAGAGTGAGTGGAAAGGGAGGGGGAATGAGAGAGAGAGATAGGGAGAGTGAGTGGAAAGGGAGGGGGAATGAGAGAGAGAGGGGAGAGAGAGAGAGATAGGGAGAGTGAGTGGAAAGGGAGGGGGAATGAGAGAGAGGGAGAGAGAGAGATAGGGAGAGTGAGTGGAAAGGGAGGGGGAATGAGAGAGAGAGATAGGGAGAGTGAGTGGAAAGGGAGGGGGAATGAGAGAGAGAGATAGGGAGAGTGAGTGGAAAGGGAGGGGGAATGAGAGAGAGATAGGGAGAGTGAGTGGAAAGGGAGGGGGAATGAGAGAGAGAGAGAGATAGGGAGAGTGAGTGGAAAGGGAGGGGGAATGAGAGAGAGAGATAGGGAGAGTGAGTGGAAAGGGAGGGGGAATGAGAGAGAGAGAGAGATAGGGAGAGTGAGTGGAAAGGGAGGGGGAATGAGGGAGAGAGAGATAGGGAGAGTGAGTGGAAAGGGAGGGGGAATGAGAGAGAGAGATAGGGAGAGTGAGTGGAAAGGGAGGGGGAATGAGAGAGAGAGAGAGATAGGGAGAGTGAGTGGAAAGGGAGGGGGGGGAGAGAGAGATAGGGAGAGTGAGTGGGAGAGAGAGAGGGAGAGAGAGAGATAGGGAGGGAGGGGGAATGAGAGAGAGAGGAGAGTGAGTGGAAAGGGAGGGGGAATGAGAGAGAGAGATAGGGAGAGTGAGTGGAAAGGGAGGGGGAATGAGAGAGAGAGATAGGGAGAGTGAGTGGAAAGGGAGGGGGGGAATGAGAGAGAGAGGGAGAGAGAGAGAGAGATAGGGAGAGTGAGTGGAAAGGGAGGGGGAATGAGAGAGAGAGGGGGAGAGAGAGAGAGATAGGGAGAGTGAGTGGAAAGGGAGGGGAGAATGAGAGAGAGAGAGGGGAGAGAGAGAGAGATAGGGAGAGTGAGTGGAAAGGGAGGGGGAATGAGAGAGAGAGGGAGAGAGAGAGAGATAGGGAGAGTGAGTGGAAAGGGAGGGGGGGAATGAGAGAGAGAGATAGGGAGAGTGAGTGGAAAGGGAGGGGGAATGAGAGAGAGAGATAGGGAGAGTGAGTGGAAAGGGAGGGGGAGAATGAGAGAGAGAGGGGAGAGAGAGAGAGGAGCGGACGGGATGAGCTGTCATCTCCAGAACTTCTCTCTCAGCTGTCAGATTGACAGGCAGCCTGGACACCTCACACTCAGTTGAACAAGCAAGAGCTGTCACTTCTACACCTGCTCTCTCTCTCTCTCTCTCTCTCTCTCTCTCTCTCTCTCTCTCTCTCTCTCTCTCTCTCTCTCTCTCTCTCTCTCTCTCTCTCCTCTCCTGTCTGGATGAGGGGACTGTGGGGGTAGCGGGAGGAGAAGGTGAATAGGAGACTCATGTTGTATGTGTTTTTTTGGTGTGTTTGTAGTTTCATGTTTTATGCACCATCTTATTAGAATGTATCGGGTTAAACCCCTTTATATCCTCCCCAGAGAGACGGGTTAAACCCCTTTATATCCTCCCCAGAGAGACGGGTTAAACCCCTTTATATCCTCCCCAGAGAGACGGGTTAAACCCCTTTATATCCTCCCCAGAGAGACGGGTTAAACCCCTTTATATCCTCCCCAGAGAGACGGGTTAAACCCCTTTATATCCTCCCCAGAGAGATGGGTTAAACCCCTTTATATCCTCCCCAGAGAGACGGGTTAAACCCCTTTATATCCTCCCCAGAGAGACGGGTTAAACCCCTTTATATCCTCCCCAGAGAGACGGGTTAAACCCCTTTATATCCTCCCCAGAGAGACGGGTTAAACCCCTTTATATCCTCCCCAGAGAGACGGGTTAAACCCCTTTATATCCTCCCCAGAGAGACGGGTTAAACCCCTTTATATCCTCCCCAGAGAGACGGGTTAAAGCCCTTTATATCCTCCCCAGAGAGACGGGTTAAACCCCTTTATATCCTCCCCAGAGAGACGGGTTAAACCCCTTTATATCCTCCCCAGAGAGACTAGTTTGTATCAGGTTAAACCCCTTTATATGCTCCCCAGAGAGACTAGTTTGTATCAGGTTAAACCCCTTTATATCCTCCCCAGAGAGACTAGTTTGTATCGGGTTAAACCCCTTCATGTCCTCCCCAGAGAGACTAGTTTGTATCGGGTTAAACCCCTTCATGTCCTCCCCAGAGAGACTAGTTTGTATCGGGTTAAACCCCTTTATATCCTCCCCAGAGAGACTAGTTTGTATCGGGTTAAACACCTTTATATCCTCCCCAGACAGACTAGTTTGTATCGGGTTAAACCCCTGATTTCACAGCTTCCCAGGCACAAGTTAACCCTTTATATCCTCCCCAGAGAGACTAGTTTGTATCGGGTTAAACCCCTTTATATCCTCCCCAGAGAGACTAGTTTGTATCAGGTTAAACCCCTTTATATCCTCCCCAGAGAGACTAGTTTGTATCGGGTTAAACCCCTGATTTCACAGCTTCACAGGCACAAGTTAACCCTTTATATCCTCCCCAGAGAGACTAGTTTGTATGTGTTTGTGGTGGGGGAGGGTGGAATAGCCCCGTGTGCTGCCTATATCAGCTGAGAAAGAGGCCTGCTCTCCTTCAGTCTCTGATAGCATACCCTCCTTTCATTATTCAACCCCCCCCCCCCCCTACTCTCTCCCCACAAGCGGCAGAAATAAACCAGGTTAAGAATTGGTCTAAAACGCATCTCGGCAGATCAGAAGAGGGAAAGGCGGTGTGTTGGCCTTTCTCCGTGCTTTATCTTTTATTAATTGCCGCAGTGCAGAGAGTGCTAGCGAGTCTCCCCGTGATCATTACTGCATGCAACGCGGAATAACGTATTAACATGTTTCAATGCATTATGCATGGCCAGGGAGGGGGCCGCCATGTTGTGTAGAAGACCCTCTGTTTGTGTGTGTCAGTCAGCTGATTTACATTCAGCAGTGCTAACCCCACCACCTGCAAGGCCTCTCCTTTCCTCTACGTGAGAGTGAGGAGGAAGTGGCGAGTAACAAATTAGTTTCCCTAGGTTTAGAGATGCAGTCGGGACCGTAAGCACTTAGAAATTCGTAACATACTGTACGAATTTGAATTTGTATCATATCATACGAATAGCAAAAAATAAAAATACATGTTTTTTCTTTTTGCAATTCATCAAATATCATATGAAATTGATGACATAGCACATTATTGTACAACATTTCAGAGACCTGTTTGGGCTCATTAGCACTACTTTCAAAACTACTGGCTGTAATTGTACAAAATCTTTATTAACTTAGTACAGGGGCACTTAGGATTCTCCTCTCAATACACTTGGTGAGATTGGTTTCTCCCCCCTCCACGGGGCTGTTCTGTATCTGCATGTCTGCATCCCAAGTCCCTATTCACTATGGGCCCTGGTCAA